>NC_133358.1:22888604-22988604 GCF_030506205.2 Paramisgurnus dabryanus | reverse complement strand
AGTTTTCGGATATTGGCTATACATTCTTAAAATTTTATATTTGAAGAAGTCCTTTGAAAAGATGCAAATAAAGCAAAACTTGGCATTTGTCTCTGTCCATGGTGCTGAAAGCTGTATTGTAGTTTATAACACTGTTTGTCTATTAAAGGAAAAATCAAGTTGAAAATCAAGTGTTCAGGACTGCAAGTCAGCTGTGATTCATGGACAAAGACACAACAGCCTTTCTTTCACTGTACAAAGTCTATTGATTAATAGGTCTACTGCATTTACACAGTCGCTGTTTGACATTCTCAGCTTTCTATATTGGTGTGAATCTTGAATTGTCCTGGTGATTTCAAAGGTTATGACTTATTGCATCTGACAGATTTTCAATATTACTATGGTCACTGTCACTATGGATACCGTGTATTGCGTAAATTGTAAAGGGGCTTAAAACACAAAAATATTACATTTACAGCATCTCCCTGAGCAGCTCTTTTAGAAATCTTATTGCATCAATGCAACTACTTTTTGTAATTTGACGCCATATTCATATTAAAAAATGCATATAAAAAACTTCATTCATTTTAGATACATAAAAAAAGAAGAAGTGTTCTTTGTAAATATGCCATAGAATAACTATTTCTGCCCCCCCCCCAAAAAAAAATTTTTATAGGCTAGACTCTAAAAAATGCTGGGTTATTTCAACCCAGTGTTGGGTCAAAAAAGGGACAAGCCCTGCAGCTGGGTTGAAATTAACCCAGAAAATGTTTATATTTGAACCAACCCAGCATTTTGCATTGAAACAACCCAGCATGGGTTAAATTATAACCCAGCATGGGTTAAATTACAACCCAACCGGCTGGACTCGTCCCTTTTTGACCCAACTGGGTTAAAAATAACCCAACATTTTTTTTGTGCATTATCTGTGGATCTTAAAGGGTTTTATAAAACAAATAACCCTTTACGACCATTTCTTTTTAAGAGTACTAAATGTGTATAAATAAATTTTGCATACCAATAATGTCAACACTGAAATTAAAAAATGTATACAATAATATTATAAAAATCACTATATAGACGGTTAATAATAAAATGACATTTTATTACATGCAAGATATGTAGAGAGAGATAATCTAATTTTCTCCTGTTTAGATCAAAAAAGCTTCTATTCGCATTTTGACCATCTCATTCACGGCTCGATCAAGTGTGATGTTGTTGGGGGTTTGTGTGGGCGCGCGCGTGTGTGGTGGGAGGTGTACCTCTAATGCCACGCACTTGCGCGAATCACTCTATAGTGCAACACTGCGCGAGGCGCGGCGGTATTTACCGGCCGGCTCTCGAAAACACTGCAACTTCTTTAGCTTCGTAAATGGGAATAGGTGTCGCATCGCTGCGTTTGCGAAGCGTTTACGCGGATCTCGTGTCCTCCGGACCAACGGCAACAAATGCCAACTTGAATCTTGGCAATCTACCGGCAAAGGAATGCCCACAAGTGGATTCATGAATTCTGTACCGTAGCGGAAAGCCGTCGTGCTGGGCGCGGTGCTGAACTGGACCCACAGATGAATAAATGACACCGCATAGATGATGGAATATACAAAACTGTATTTGTGCATTTGAAACTGTTTGCAAGTGCTGAGGTGTGCATGACCGATCCACTGTTGACATACTGTATAATAAACGATATGTATTGATTTAGTCAAATCAACTTCTGGCTTTCAGATGCTCTCTTGGTTGACCTAGGCATACTGTTAGTACTTATCCTCGCTCGGAACAACGACGCATTAGTGGAATGTGCATGAACCTGCGAAGACGTGACTGGTGATATCTTCTTTTGTCATGTTGCGATTCTTGTTATGAATATAACCACATAAATTTATGCATTTGGCAGACGCTTTGATCCAAAGTTACTTACAGTGCATTATAAAGTATACATTTTATCAGTATGTGTGTACCCTGGGTTCGAACCCATGACCTTTGCGTTGCTAACGCAATGCTCGTCCAGCTAAGCTACAGCAACACGATACAAATATCAAGTTCATTAATATTAAGTTGTTGATGTTAAAAAGTGACAACTATTGCCACATGCAAGTAATATAGCATTTTATTCACGAAAGTCAATGCAGCACAAACACACTGATGCCCCGGATTTCTGATGCTGGTGACCAGGCGGTGGGAGAGGCTCGCGACCCGCACGTTGTTCTTTGCGCTGTTGCTGCATTCTAGGATGTTGCGACAAGTGTTGCACGAGGGGCTCAGGACGTCATTCCACAAACTGGGCCACTTTGTAGCCAATCACCCGGTGTTTTTTGCCTCCGCGCCCGTGCTCGTCTCCATCCTGCTCGGCGCGAGCTTCAGCCGTTACCGCATAGAGGAAAACGTGGAGTACCTGTTGGCTCCCAAACACAGCCTGGCGAAGATAGAGGGGAACTTGGTGGATAGTTTGTTTCCGGTAAACAGGTCAAAACACACGCTGTACTCGGACCTGCAGACACCAGGGAGATATGGCCGGGTCATCGTGACCTCGCGCAGGGGAAACGTTTTGGACCCTCACCACGTCAATTCGGTTCTTAAGGTAAGCAACGTTTTATAGACTAAATTTTTTTTATCATAGCTTGAAGTGTTTTCTGGGTTCCACAAATAAATGTTTAGGTAGTTTATTAACTATATTGGCAGATACATTATTTTCCCCTAACGCCTAATCTATTTAGCCTATTGCTTTTCTGTGTAGTCTATGTTCAATAAATCATATCATGCAAATGTAAACTATTTATCTTTATAGCCTAAAATT
The DNA here is from genome assembly GCF_030506205.2 of Paramisgurnus dabryanus. Lineage (NCBI taxonomy): Eukaryota > Metazoa > Chordata > Actinopteri > Cypriniformes > Cobitidae > Paramisgurnus > Paramisgurnus dabryanus. Next base: position 22,985,831 of record NC_133358.1, on the reverse strand, counting down.
GTCATTGCAATAAACTAAAATGTACATATTTTTATTATTATCATTGTTAATTTTATTACCTCTTCTATTGCTTGCATAATATATTCATGACCACAGTGCTTTTGGACCATTCCCTGTCCACAAAGTACACTGTCATAACAAGTACACTGTAAATTTGAAGTTAAGTTGTCTTTTTACAGTAATTTTTTATTGAAAATATTTCATACTATTCAAAGTGTTTGCTTGTGGCCTACTTTATCTTCCTGTAACTTCTAAATCCAACTCAAAACTTTACTCCCCCAGATACCGGCAATGTTACGTAGGTTTCAAATAAATAGTGATCACTTTTTGTTAAACCTCAGAGAGCCGTTTCGCAAAAGCAAACTCTATTTTGAGAGCAAAGCACTGACATGTGCTACATTTAGACTGAAACATTCATTTAAAATTTTCTAAACTGATGTAAGCTTGAGCTACGAGCAGTGTTCACATTTTATGATCTTCTTAATATTCACATGGTATTCGATTCGAAGGTTCTTTATATTCACTCTGCATCATAACAACACAGCAGGTCTCGGTATAACCTTGTACACTGTATCAGTAATAAACCAACCTTTGTGAAAGAGGTTAGCTCATTTCAATGACATGAAGTGCAATGCAACAATTGGGATCAGATTTGCTGCATCTGAGGAAAAAGGATTATATCCATTGTCATAAATACCATATGTGTGCAAGGAGCAGAGATTGTGGGCATGCAGATGTCATGCTCTTAAATTAAGGGTTAATTATCATGCTTGAGCAATTAGAGGCCTGATCGGTGTCTGACATTTCAATGCTCCTTGAGGAGGCTGGAGGAGGCAATTGACTGAAGCTTTCCTGGTGATCTGCGTCTGACACGGTCTAATCACTCTGACATTAACAATGTGGAGAGGCAGACCTCCGAGGACGATCAATCCTCTTCTCTCGGGGGTCGCTTGGGAAGAAACTCAAAACGTTTGTCTTTATTGTTTTGTTTGTATTCTGGTGTATTTAAACAGGAAATAAAATTGTTGGCCCACTATTCCTCGCAATTACATGATTTCTTGTTGCCTGGCAACAAGGCATTTGCAACTAAATGCTTTGAAATGTGATTTACGTACTTAAAATCCACGTAAAAATCACAATTGATCCTATTTACTTTGTTAGCGCCCATTACTAGTTTTGTGGTGAATAATCAATCTCTGTTATCTTTAATCCAAGTCTTAACCACTGCCCTCCAACTGTCAGTCTGCTGCCATCTTCATTTAATGAAAGCCTACTTTTCCCTACTTTTGCCACGTCCTTTTTTTATGTTTAATATTCGTTTTAGTCTGAAATATGCCCCAGTACTAAAGTTGGTCACAGCTTCTGGTTTTAGTGGACATCGAAGTTTGTAAAGTTACCTGTAATATGTAAGGACTTTGTTGTTTAAGTGTGCAAACACTTGATCCAAAACAAAAAATTATGCTTAATTTAGTATATTAATTAGTTTAATTCAAGCTAAAATATTATTTAAAGGATTAGTCCATTTTCTTAAAAAAAAATCCAGATAATTTACTCACCACCATGTCATCCAAAATGTTGATGTCTTTCTTTGTTCAGTCAAGAAGAAATTATGTTTTTTGAGGAAAACATTCCAGAATTTTTCTCATTTCAATGGACTTTAATTGACCCCAACATGTAACCGTTTCAATGCAGTTTAAAATTGCAGTTTCAACAGAGTTTCAAAGGACTCTAAACAATCCCAAACGAGGCATAAGGGTCTTATCTAGCGAAACGATTGTCCTTTTCAACAAGAAAAAAAAGCATTTTTAGACCACCTCGTCTATCTCTGGTCCTGTGACACGCCAGCGCGACCTCACATATGTCATCACGTCAAGAGGTCACAGTTGATTTATGTGAAACTACGCCCCAGTGTTTACAAGTATGGAGAAAGAGGACCGTTCCGACGTTGTTGTATAAGGAATGATACTAGTTAATGTCTTTGTGTCAGTTTATTGTTTCAAATGGTTTCATATATTTAACGCATCACAGGACCGGAGACAGACGAGAAGTTGTGGTTTAAAAGTGCATATTCTTTATTTATTTATCGTTTCGCTAGATAAGACACTTATGCCTCATTTGGGATCGTTTAGAGTCCTTTGAAACTCTGTTGAAACTGCAATTTTAAACTGAATTAAAACTGTTATGTGTTGGGGTCCATTAAAGTCCATTAAAATAAGAAAAATCCTGGAATGTTTTCCTCAAAAAACAGAATTTCTTCTCAAATGAACAAAGAAAGACATCAACATTTTGGATGACATGGTGGTGAGTAAATTTTTCTGGACTGTTTTTTTTAAGACTTATCCTTTAATATGACTGAATAAACCTGACAACATTTGGTTAGACTAACACTTGGGGTGGGTTCCCAGACAGGACTTAAGTCTAGTTCCTGACTAAAATGAATGAGCTGTCTTAACTGAAATCAGCTTGCACCGACATATCTTAAAATATATTAGTGTCATTATTTTGTCTCAGTATGCAGTTTTTTGTAAGGTATAACTACTTAAGTGTTCTAAAATAACTAAGGCCTAGTCCTGGTTTAATCTAAAACCCTGTCCGGAAAACCGACTCATAATGTTCAGGTGTCAGATGAAGTAGAAAAAGCATAACTTTAAATAAATTGCATTTAGCCTTTTGCTAATTGACTTAAATAAATGTGGTTTATTTATTAGCTGTACTTACTAATAACCTGTTTTTCTCCACCCCACCCCTCAAACCCAAGCTCCACAACACAATAACACAGATCCAGGTCCCTATGCTGGGGTTCAACTACACCTTTGCCCACCTCTGCCTGTTGGATGATAGCAAGAGCTGCATCATAGATGACATCCTGCGAGTTCTTGAGGAGATGCGGTCAGCAAGGGCATCCAACCGTTCCACAATTCCTCTGCGTTACCCCATCACCAGACTTAAGGATGGGCGAGAGGCGTACATAGGGCACCAACTGGGCGGAGTCCAAACAAGTGGAGGACGAGATGGAGTGCGGTCGGCTCGATCCCTTCAGCTTACGTACTACCTGCAAGCCGCCAGCCCGCTGAATGAGGTGGTGGCGGCCCGCTGGGAACTGCTGTTCTGCAGGGAGCTGGAAAACTTTGGAACAGCTCACCAGGAGCTCGGCCTGTACCCGTTCACCTCCTCTTCTCTGCAAAGGGACTTCCAGAGGACTAGCCGCGTGTCGGAGCGGCCGCTTCTCTTCAGCCTGGTTGTTTGTCTTTCACTGGCCATGCTTTGCTGCTCGATGCGGGACTGTGTGAGGACTAAACCCTGGCTGGGTTTGCTAGCTTTGGTAACCGTCAGCCTTGCTACGCTCACCTCTGCGGGAATATTCAACCTCACAGGTGGAAAGTACAATTCAACATACCTCGGTATCCCTTTTGTCATGTTGGGTAAGAAAAATATTCATATATCAAGTTGAATTTATTCTCACTGATTTCAAGTCAACGTCGCTGTTTTCACATTCACCCCATTCATTTGATCTTCCATTTACATTAGCGTCTATGACTGTTTGTATCCCTAAGGCACAAAACTCTCAAAGTAAATGAGTGTACCTATTGACTGACCGCTTCTACTCTGCGCTCAAGGTGCGTCATTAAAAATGGATCACTTGACATCAAAGGAATCACTGACATTCAGCCTTTAGAGGAATTTCATCCTTTCCTTTAGTCTCCGAGACATTCTGGATGAATCAACTGTGTGCTTGCCGAGCAGATTCGCACGCTAGCAGATTTCACTAACGACTAATTACAAACACACATGCACGTATCCTAACGGACATCCATCTCTGTTTTGTTCGCCCGCTCTCTCGTTAGGCATTTCTCATACGCGGTAATTAGTGTCTTGTGTGGGAGGAGGGTTCTGTTGACTGTAACACAAAGAGTAAATAACAGGCTTGTGGAAGATAGAGAAATGAGAAGAATGGACAGAGGATAGGGGAGGGAGAAAAAACCGAGGGATGTGGTCTGGGTGTGTCGTGTTTCGATTGACCCCCATGCCACCCGCTGAACAAAATTACCATTGTGTTTCTATTTTAAGAACGCTGATGTTCGTCCTTGTCATAAAGCTTGTACCGATCAATCAAATCTTTGCCAACTGTGCCACGTCCCAACAATCTCCCTGCTGGTTTCCAAATGCAGACTTGCAGCTCTACTGCCGAGCAGAACAGGGTAAAACCTGCTAAAGCTGCCCAGTGTTTTTGGCTTTTAGTGTTCATCCAGACTTCTCTTACAAAGTTCAATTAAATTACAAGATTAAAGAATTACAGATGTCTGACAAAACAAAAACCTTATCGTAATACTATAAGCCACTGGCCTCTTATTTCAAACAAACTCCATTACAAAAGACATTAGCTCTCCGATCATGTGACTTCCCTGATGATGACCGAAAGATGTAAGAAAGAGATTGCATAGGTCATAATTGTTCAAATTAATATGATGAGCTAAGGAGATTTGTTGTTGAGAATCACTTAATGTCGTTTTACTGTTCTTTAATTTATTTTAAGATAAGTGAAAATGAAAGACTGAATTGATAAAAGGCTAAGCCACAACCGATATGGTTCTTTTAGTCAAGCGGAAAATGGCTTTTGAAGAGAGAGACAAAGAGCGGAGCACAAAAAAAGGAGTCAAATCTCTCTTTTTCACTTTCTGTTTCTCATTGCCCTTGATTTTTCAATGTAGCAACAACCACCTCTTTCCGCCCATTAATTTAATTTGTTACCTCCTGCCCGAAATCAGCACTGTCTGGTTGTTCTGCTCACTATTGTGCCAGGCACAGTTCCCAGGTCAGTGTAAGATGCAGTAGCGTCGACATCGGACCAAGGGAACCTCCGTCATGAATGATGAGTCACTGATGCCGTGGCAACCCTGTTGGTGAGCCATCTGCTCTCTGTGGCCGCACGAGAGTGCTGTGTAAAAAGAAAGAGAGAGAGAGCAAAAAAAGTGTAAACATTGCTACATTAAGAATGTCATGTTCATCAGGCTTCATGTTCATGGTAGGACCCCATGCCATTCTTTAAAATAGGCTGACCCAGTTTGTCTAATGTCTTGGGGTTTTGAGTCGTCCCAAGGCTATAAAGTCTGACAGCCTGCTTCACATCCATAAGGCTTTCTCTTTTCCTAAGATCAATTTTACATGATGTGTGGCCATCTTGTGTGACTGTGAATGAGATTTATTTAACTATAAACACATCAGCTGTGCAGATGGAAGAGAGAGTGGGCTATAGTTAGATCACGCTCCTTAAATAGAGGTGGTGTTTTCTTTTGCTCTGCTTTTAACACTGACTCCTAAGTAAATTATACTGATGATGTATTCAGGATGCTTGAGCTATGGATTCGGATGCATGGTGTTTCCTTATGATTTCATTTACATGAATTTGATTAGAATGGTGCTATAAGCATTTTTTATGGTGTGGCAATCGTACAGATATCACTGAAAGAGAGGTCCTGAAATATCGGTCTAATCTCTTTCGAGACTGTTCTCGACTCTGTAAACTGAGAACAAAAAGATGGAGTCCTTTATTTAGCCAATCAGAGCCTTCATAGACAGGGCATCTAATATGGTAAGCAGGAAGCAAAGAAAAATATTTTGCCATAGTACCACCTAGTGTTGTAGTCAAGACCACCTAAACCGAGACCAAGTCATGACCAAGCCCAAGACAGGCAGAGACCGAGACAAGACCGAGACTTTAAAGGTTCGAGACCAAGTCAAGACCAAGGCCAAGACAGGCCGAGACCAAGTCAAGACCAGGACCAGTTCAAGTCACTGCATTAAAACACTTATGATAAAATGTGGAATATGCATATGATCAGGCACTTCTTGTCTGTGTGTGTGCGTGCATGCGTGTGTGTGTGTGTGTGTGTGTGTGTGTGTGTGTGTGTGTGTGTGTGTTTGTATGCCATCAGAGAAGTTGATAAAATAATCAAAGGCATTGCAGATACGTAGGCTTGCCATCCACTTAACACAATGCAGGTGTTTTTAGTAATAAAATTTGAAAATTTGTCATTGGGAGAAACTTAAACAATGCCAACATCATATGCCAAACCTGAATAAACTGCATAAAATTTATGATAAATAATAAGTTTGTGATGTGCCATCAGTTGTGGTCTTGACCGGTCTTGAAATAAAATTCCGAGTCTTCTTTGTCTGAGACCGAGACAAGACCGAGTAAAAATGCGGTCCATTCCAAGACGAGACCAAGACCTTTAAAAAGTGGTCTAGAGACCGGTCTCGAGAACTAAAACACTAGTACCACCCTACTGAAAAATCCAGCTAAGACCAGCATAAGCTGGTGAGCTGGTTTTAGCGGTTTTCCCAGCTTGGTTTTAGCTGGTAGGCCTATTGCTGGTGTAGCAAGCTGGTCTAGCTGTGTTTGGGTCACTTTTTAAGCTGGACTAGTTGGACTTAGCTGGTCAGGCTAGAAGACCAGCTGAGCCACCAGCTTGCCCAGCTTAGCAAGGCCGAGAGGACCAGCTTAGACCAGCTACTGCCACCTTAAACCAGCTAAAACCAGCTATCAGCTTATGCAGCTACATCAGTAGAACAGTTACAAATCCAAAGTTTAAAAGCTTGCATATCTTAGTTACAGCACATTTGAGTGATGGATGTACAAATGGCACATCATGCAAATCTTCTATATCAAAACTATTTTCAGTGCCAAAGAAACAGAGAGCATTTGTTTGTGTCCCATTGTTGCAGTGCAGCTGCAGGTCTTGTCACCGTGTTATTCAATTATTTAAATCCTCTCTTTTCCCAGCAGCCATTTATGTCACTTAAAAGCGATGCCTGCCAAAACTACTCTAAGCTATTTGCAGACCATTCTATTTGAAATTTTTGTTTCATAAATCACTGAACAGCAGTTTTTTCTCTCTTCATCTTTTGCAGGACATGGCTTGTTCGGCACATTTGAAATGCTGTCATCTTGGCGTCGGACTCGCGAGGACCAGCACGTGAAGGATCGCGTCGCAGCTGTGTTCTCAGACTGTATGCTGCCGTTTACAGCCAGCACAGCCTTGCACGTGGTCACGTTCGGAATCGGGGCAAGTCCATTCACAAACATTGAGGCCGTGCGTCTCTTCTGTCAAAACGCCTGCATCTCTGTACTCTTTAACTACCTCTACATCCTCACCTTTTACGGTTCCAATCTAGTGTTTGCCGGCTACCTGGAAAACAACTACCGTCATAGTTTGTTCTGCAGGCGCGTTCCCAAACCAGAGTTGCTGCAGCAGAAGCCATCGTGGTATCGCTTCCTCATGTACACGCATTACAATGAGGAGGCCACGGACACCGGACCTCTGCGTGCTTACGAAAGTCACCTACTTGTAGCCTTCATGAAGCGGTACTACTGTGACTGGATCACCAACACTTACGTTAAACCGTTCGTGGTTCTTTTCTACCTGGTCTATGTGTCCTTCGCCCTCATGGGCTACCTTCAGGTCAGCGAGGGGTCTGATCTTAGTAATGTGGTTGCTACAGAAACAAGCACTATAGCATACACCCGTGCCCAACAGCGGTACTTTAGTAGTTACAGCCCTGTGATTGGCTTTTACATCTACGAGTCCATTGAATACTGGAACACCAGCGTGCAAGAAGACCTACTAGAGTACACCAAAGGATTTGAACGTATCTCCTGGTTTGAGAGTTACCTCAACTATCTACACGGTCTGAACATTACCACAAGCCTATCACGCAGTAACTTCACAGAACACCTGCGATCTGGATTTCTTCGCCAACCCTGTTACGTGCATTTCTCGGATGACATCATTTTCGCCAAGCGCGTAGATGGGGAATTTGATGTGGTGGCTTCCCGTATGTTTCTTGTGGCCAAGACGACAGAAAACAAACGAGAGGAGATGTCCGTCCTTCTGGACACACTGAGGAAGTTGTCACTGACCTCCAGGGTGAAGTTCATTATCTTTAATCCATCGTTTGTGTATTTGGATCGCTATGCTTCATCGGTCGGCGCACCCTTGAAGAACTCATGCATTGCTGCAGTTTTTCTGCTGTTTTTTTCCACATTTTTGGCAGCTGACCCACTGGTAAATGCCTGGTTGACTGTGACAGTGGCCTCTGTTGAGTTCGGGTTGGTGGGTTTCATGACTCTCTGGCAGGTAGAGTTGGACTGCGTCTCAGTGCTGTGTCTGATCTATGGAGTAAACTATGCCGTAGACTCCAGCGCCCCCCTAGTGTCTGCATTTGCTCTAGGCCGGGAATCTACCCGTACGCGCTGGGTTAAACTGGCACTGGAGCGGCATGGAGTGCCTGCCCTTCAGAGCTACCTCTGCTATGGGGCTGCTCTGCTCCCTCTAGCAGCCGTGCCCTCAAACCTCACTCGCACGCTTTTTAGGTGCCTCTTTCTAACCGCCATCATCACAGCCTTCCACTGTTTGGCCATCCTCCCTGTCCTGCTCACCTTCCTGCCTCCCTCCAAGAAAAAAAGACGAGAAAAAAATAATGCTGCAGAAAACAGGGAAGAGATTGAATGTGTGGAAATGGAGGACAGCACACGTGTGGTTGATCAAATTACCACTGTCTGACCACGTTGAGGTTGCCTGGAGCACGTAAAAGAGGACAAAAACCACAGCACCCCCATGGGGTGACAAAGGGAAGCCTGAGAGTTATCCACTGTGCATCTGGGCTTCCAGTTCATTTACCTAAAAGCCCCTAGATGGCTTTTAGGTTCTTTATGAGTGTACTACCGTATAAACAAGCCCACCTTTTTAAGCAATGCTTGTTTGTGATGGTAAAAGCAGTGAATGAGGACGAACCATTAAAGATGGGCTCTGTTGTCAATATAATAGCACTGTGCAGGTTTTGCTGCAGCTCAGCACCCAATGCTCACAATAAGAGAGGCAGGGAAAAAGAGAGAGGCCAGATAAACCACATTGGTGCGCAGTTGCAGATAACCAGAAGAGGGCTTTTCTGATCTGCAATCTTGCAGTTTTGGGGAAACTTTAACAAGCTTACACTTTAATAAAGCTTCAATAGAGACATAACGTCTCTGGTACCATTGTAATGCCCTACAGTCTCAGTAAAATGTACAAAAGCTATCACCAGGGCAATTATCTAAAGACAAAGCAGCCATATTCATATCTAATGATAGCCATCAGTTTAATGCACCTGAAATCATGTTTTTTTTTTTGGAGACTAGGTGTTTTAAAGAGAACATCGCTGGGGATTTAGTGATATTAAAATCATACATTACTCAAAGAGATTGGAAGGTTCCGGATATCTTCATCCATTATCGTTACATAAGTCACCTTCCCCACCCTGACCATCTCTCAAAGGCAATGAATGCTGATCTTCCATAAAAGGATGTATAGGGAAGATACAAATGGGAGGGAGAAAGGGATGAACAGGATGGGGAGAGGTAAAGAGATACAGGGAGGCAAGATTCTGCTGACAGGTTGCCCATGCAGTGCTTCCATGGTAACCCTGATAACAGTTTTGTTGCATTGTGTATGTAAAATTTCCCACTTTCCTAAATTCAACGAGGTTGTTTGTTACCAGTCAAGTTTGGAGAGTAACCTTTTGAAGGATTTATTCTGTTATCCTTTGTTTGCCTTTCAAAATGCTGAAAATCACCTTGTCTCAGACGATGGTCCTTATCAATATGCATGAGCCAGAGTCCCTTTATTTTCACCTTCTTTGCCCTCTGTCTATGAGAGGCTTTAAAAGAGTGACTGAGAACAGTGGGGTGGAAGAGAGAAAGAGAGGGGCAAAGAACAGGAAACGAGCGATTGGCTGATAAAAGCCACTTATTTTTCAAATGCTCCTCGCCCCTTAGACAACAGATGTCAAATCAATCATGGGTAAATGGTAACCCCTTTAGCCCTGACTCTCACTGTATTTCTGCCTCAGTTACAGTATTTCCTGACTGCAGCAAAGGCACGTCTGCTTATGTATGCTTTTAAGTCTCATTTTCACCTCTGTCAAGTACAGGTGAAGTGTAAACGCTGATGCCGACAGGTTTTCGGCGACAAGCAATCTGCGTCCGTCTACATTACATTTGAAACTGCTGTGTGGCAGCCAATCAGGAGATATTTCATGTTTAATGTTTTGTTACTTTTAACGGGATGTTGGACCAGCCAGGTTTCATTGTGGGCAGGGCATGAAGTAATGTCCTGTCACTTTTTGTGGTAGTTTAGGACAAATCCATGATGGGGGATGGAGGAAACTGTGCTTTATTGTGTCACAGCTGGTTAGTACATGGTAAACCTTTGGGACAATGTGTTTGTGGTGTAAGAGTATTTGAGAACTGATTCTAGACTGCTGCACAGCTAACACACACACATAGTAACTTTAATGGGTATAGGGATGCGTCGAAATATCGGCCTATTCATGAATATCAGTCATGTGACCTTTTACGTCATTCCAGTTGCCTGCCGCCATCTTGAGTACCTACCGAGTACCAGTAGGCTACTGACAAGCATTGGCTAGCTTGCTACGATTTACGGATTTCGCACATCGACTGTCATTAAAGGAAAGCTGCTTTAAAAAAATATATAATATCTTGGTTAGGGTGGGATGCCTACTCGATCCCTGATGCATTCTTCCAGCCGTTGTCTGCTGCTACAGAACTACCACTATTTTTACAACACTAAGAAGGCACGACACAACATGAAACTTTGCTCGAAGTATCACCTGGATCTCTACACATGAACGCGAGCATTGAAAACATTGTTTGTGTACACAGAGTTTACTAAAAAAAAGGTTTTGAACAACTGACTTTGGCTGTTTTGGTGTCCGCTCGCCGTCTTTGCCAGACATAAAGAATCGATTGCCGAATGCGAATGAATGAATCTCATATGAGGCTCCTTTTTCAACTAGAAGGTCAATATTGTTTTTCACTTGCGACAAAACAATAAATTATCCATGCATTTACATGGTACTATGATTTAGGAGCTATCCATCTTTACTCTCCTCCCTCCTTACGTCGCATTCGGAGATCGATACATCTTGACTGGGAAGATGGCGGCGAGCGGACACCAAAGTCAGTTGTTCAAAACCTTCTTTTTAGTAAACTCTGTGTACACAAACAATTTTCTCAATGCTCGAGTTCACGTGTAGAGACACAGGTGTTACTTCGAGCAAAGTATCATGTTGTGTCGAGCCTTCTTAGTTTTGTAAAAATAGCGATTTTGATGCTCACAACATATTGAAGGCATAACTTTTAGTTCCTTTGCAACCACTTCAGGTACTCAAAATGGCGGCAGAAAAGTTTGAGATGTGAGTGACGTCAGCTGATATTCATGAATAGACAGTTTCAGCAGTAACAAACCTCTTTCGTGGAACAAACGTAACCTACGGTAAACTCTGCAAAGAATCAATAACAACAGAGTATTTTATTTCTGATAACAAGCAAAATAAACAACAAGGAGATTATCGTAGTTCAAATTATAGCTTAAGTGTATCAAAAACGACACTGAGCTTACGTTACTGTGTAAAATGTGTACTAAATAATGTATGCAATCTTAACTACAGATTGGCTGCCAAACTCCCTTCACATAGCGGTGATCCATCCTTGATCCATATCTCCCCTTATCTTTAGAAAACCAAAACAGAGTTCAGAGACCGGAAGTTAAGTTCTGCCCAGACGCGTAACCGCGACAACGCACTTGCGTCCGATGAAAGGTATCGGCAGATAAAATCATCACTACCACAAGTGGACATCAGCCTATTGTTTAAAAACAGCCGATGATTATATCCAAGCAAATCAAAATGGACAGAAAAATCACCAGAACTCATGCTTTGTGGATATTTTAAATCTAAAACAAAACTATTGGTATTGGTAGATGTCATTTCTAAGTGATCGAATATCGGTAACAGCACAGACATTTTGGATTGATGCATCCCTAGTATACAGACACACACCTATATAGCTAATTACATCTGACCCTATACATTACAGTGCAGGAGTCTCTTACTGCAGATCTACTGATGTCAATACTTGTTCAGACTAATGTAAGTACAGTGCTGTAATAATATTTTCAACAATTTCATTACTGTGTTTTGGATCTGAGTGGTCTTGGTCCACCAAACTGACTGAAGCTTTCTCTAATGTCAGTACAGTGCTACACACAGATCTCGGTCTAGGATACATGTGAAGAAGATTCAGAGTATGGTATCCTTTTCGTTGTGCACTAATAGTACTTCTCTAATGCGTAGATGTCAATCATTCTCCAAACTTTCCGAAAAATCTGTCTGTCGATCTCTGTTTGACCATGTGTCTACAAGTACAGTACCTGTGTGTTTGGATGACAATGTTTTTGGGGTAGATTGAACCACCTATGTAACTGACTGTATTAAGTGTGCACCCTTTAAGAGAAATGCCCTTAACATGAATAATGTTTATTTGATAAATTAGGCTTAAAATGTTCATGTGCTTAACTCTGTCCTCAATTCCTGTCAAAACTAATGAACATTTCAAGCGAGTCCTTGACATACCTCTGCTTTCATACTGACACACTCAGGCTTGCATCATTTCAGTCTGTTTGTACACCTCCACCGTTTGATTCAGTCCAAATATAATTGCTGTGAAGCTGTATTGGCACCGGGCCCTTTGAAGATGTCAAAAGCCAGTGAAAAGACTGAACAAAAAAAAATCCACCCACACTGGCTTGCACGCACATATACATACACACACACCAACTCAGCTTAGAGTACAAGTATTTTATCTAAATGCCTCTGTAGGAGATGATTGTTTTTTATCTGTTTCTATGAATTTCAGAAGAATAAATATAAGAGGGTGAATCTAAAAGGAAGTCTTTGTTTGTGTCAGAATGCGTTTTATATTTACTGAAACTAAATTGTCGTTTTGCTCTATATTCAAAATTGCAACTTGCTGCTGCCACCTAGTGCTTAATTTTCAGACAACTGATTTAAAGATGCATATGTTGGTTGGAGGGGGAAATGCTCAACATACAATGACACATGAAAGTGTATGTGGTTTACTAGTGTAACAGTGTAACCAAAGTAACACACATTCTGAAAGGGTCAGTGAGATATAATTGGGATCCACTCCCACAATGTGACATGCACAGCAACCTACACATATTAAGAGCGCTTAGATTCTCAGAGGACTATTGTAGTGTAGAAAGCTGTGAAAATTGCTTGGCTGTCATTACCATTAGTAAAGAGTTCAGAAGGGCAGCAATAGGAGCCATCTGAGCATCGGTGTGACTGTGCATGTGCCTACTTTTGGGAAACAATGGTCCCGAGAGGTAAGATAAATTTGTCAAAATGGTTCTTTGGGGATATCATGTTTTTTTATTATTTTGCTTGGAATAAGTGTTAGGTTTCTGGTTAACCTATTAAAAACAATGGAAGTCTATGTTGTTTGTATGTTCCCATTTAGATGCACAAAGAGACTATCAGGGGAGTTTTCCCATCTTCGAAACAAATATTACAAAAAACAGTATTGAATTTCACATGACACATTTACTTCTGCCACTGGCAGTCACGAAGAAGCTGTGGTAAACCCGGACTACAGTCCTGTGGGTGGGATCAAATCAAAACCATAGAGGCCGAGGTTATATAATAACAAAACTTTCTAGAAGGGTGTTTCGTTATAAGCACAGTAACTGAATATTATCTGTGGAGCTCACTGTTTTCAATTAATTTATTATTCCCATGAAACATAAACTGCAGCTTCTATCAGATAAGAGAAACATCAACAGCATCCTCTGATAAAAAACAAATGGTTATATGAAAAGTAACTCCATCATCGATACATATAGATTTGTAAGCACAAATGAATAGAAATAGAAAAGAAGGTGAAAAAAATGCAATAGCAATCTTTTTGTTTGCTTTTTTAGGTGCTTTGTAACCACAAAAACAGTTGAATAGAAGTCAGGAAGAAGTCAAAAAAAGACAATTCTTATATTATATCATGATCTAAACAGCCAACTGTGACATTGACCATTTATCTTATGTGTTTGAGGACATACTTATTTCCATCAAAGCACAAATGATGCACTTTTGAATTTTTTTTTATCATGCTGGTATTGTATAACATGGACCATAAGGCTTTGATCACAGTTCCATGGCTGTGATTGTTGTCAATAATTCAGGAAGGGAGCATACAAAGTGCATACAATTTCCTACATAAATTGTTGCCAGTGTTTGCAGTGAAAATTTGTATTAAGTTAGAAAAGTGCATGTTAGTAGTCATTTTTCCACTGTATTCACAGATATTGTGGTGATAAAAAGCTGACTAGGCCATGAACCAAACTAAACATAGATTATTACACAACTACACAAAAAAATAATGGGGCCCTAGGCACCCACACCCTGCATTAAAGAAAAGCTGATCCATTATGTGTAGGGCCATTTTTGCAGGTTCTTTGTTGGTGTGTGTGACCCTCTACAAAAAAAGTCTAATGGGGGTTGACGCAGGAAAGGAGATGTTAAACCGGTCTGCACTACTATGCACATCATTTATCTTTTTCACCCAGAAACCATATTCTTTACATGTCTAAGATTTTACCCTTGAGATTACGTGGAATACAATACGCTGAATTTTGCTGCATAGGTTATTTTTAACCCAATGCTGGGTGGACAAAACAGATGTTGGGTTATTAAACAAACCTATAGGGTTGTCTCAATGCAGTGATTAATTTTTTAAGTTGAAAATGATTAAATATATAATATGTTACCAATTATAGTAATGTTCTGAAAAAAAAAATTAATCCGACATTTTTCACTTAAAATAAGAAAATGTAAGTTTATAAAATAACTTTTTACAGTGTAGTATCTAAAGAAAAAGTTAACCTAAAAATAGAAACTGCTATTTACTTACTCAAATGTAAAATGTCCTATTTTCCTTGGAAATAATCATTTTTTTTTTCTATAATTCCTAATTATACAATTTTAGTAGACAAAACTAAATCACTGTATGATTCATAAATTATTGCATGATTTCATAAGTAGTATGAACTACTTCTATAATACATTTATGAAGTTTTTTAAAATGGACAACCCAGGTCCTTGTTCATCTTCACAATGTTTCTTTAAAGATTCTTCTGCAAGTAAGTCATTCAGACAAACAGTAAGATAAGAATAAGTAAACAATGGCAACATTTGGCTAAACTATTCCGATAACAGACCTAGTAAAACTGTCTGCAAAGATCCTCCTTCAAAAAAAATCTCTCTTTACATCTGACACGTATTACACAGTCTGCTGATAGGACCACTAAAGACACTAGTAGCTAAGTCATGGAATATTTGAGCTGTCTGTGTGACGTTATTGTCTCTCGAAAAGAAATCCTGAGAACAGCAAGGGTGTCTGAACCAAGAAAAAAACCTAAGGGGCCGACACAAGGCACGCACAGATGGGCATGATTTACCTCCACTGACAAGCTGCTGAGGGTCCAGGAAATGTCTGACTCCATATCCTGGTCCCATGTTGTGCCTAAAAGAAAGAACAGGTGCCACCAGATCACATTTAATTAAGTTACCATGGTACTAGACCCAGGAAACACAGAAATACCATCATGTAAACATTTGTCAGGAATACCATCATATGTTTGATTTGTCTGGCGTCTTCATTGGAATTTTATAGCCAGAATTGAATGCACAGTTGAGGTATTCAAGTATAATATAGCAATAGCCTACTAATAGTATCAAGTTTAGATTTATATCATATCCACAACAGCACATCACACTATGGACTACATAGAGTTTAGCTAGATGTAATAATCACAACATGGCAAAAATAATAGACTATAGTCTTAACTCGAGTTTAGATCATGACAACAATACCATAAGACTACAGTCAGTTGACAATGACATAGATAGCCAAATAAAATTTATAACAAGAAAGCGGTTTTTATGATTGTTCTCTGAAAAGTAACAAAGTGAACAGAAAGGCGTGTCGTCCTCTTGTTACTTTTGTACAGTACAACACTCACAATAATGGGAGTGTCACAAAATTTTTTCAAAGCCAAGTGCTGTCTCTTTTACTTTCCCCACACCTGAAACCTGTACTATCTTTGCTGTTTTTCGTTACCTGTTTATGAAACTGAAGCGCAAAACGACGGATAATCGTTGCAGTGGCGTTTATTTGACCCAATGTACCTCAGATGGATTTACGACCTCGGGTAGAGGCGCGAATTTAGGATGTCCTCGCGAGCATCACGCGGCGCAGTGCTACGGCAGCAGGTGAGTGCGAGTACGTTCAGTCATGTGCACAAGTTAGATTTTCTTATTTATCATACTGAAAAACTGAAATCCAGAGGCTGTTTCGAAGTTTATGTACACACGAAAATTAAGTAAAAATAATGTATATTAATATTTGAAACTTGAATGAAAATAAAATATTTGGAAACTAGCTAGCTAGCTCAAACAGACAGATAGACCGATAGACAGACAGACAGACAGACAGACAGACAGATAGATAGATAGAAATATAGTAACCGTGTTTTTGTCGTGTTTAAGATTAATTGTCATATTACTATCATTTTACCACAGACATCATGGTAAAACTATAGTTCCTATTTCTGGTTACTATGGTATTACTAGAAATACCATAGTTAAACCGTAGAAAACCCTAGTTAATTTTAACCACAGACATCATGGTAAAACTATAGTTCCTATTTCTGGTTACTATGGTATTACTAGAAATACCGTAGTTAAACTGTAGAAAACCCTAGTTAATTTTGTTATTTAAAAGGCATGGGACAGGTGTGACACATTTCCTCAGACTATATCCTCAGCTATGAGAGGAATTTGTCATTATCGTCTTAGCTCTTTGTCACCCCGCATGACTGAAAATTAAAGATAATTGAAAACTTAAAAGGCTTGTGCAGTTTTCTATGAACTTCATTTGAAGGTCAAAAAAATAGATATATGAAGATTGAGAGCAAAACCGGTCCAACCTGCTTGCATACCAAAAATGACAATAACATGCTGTATTGATTTGACTTCTGAGAGTTTACAGTTTCATTTGTTAAGGCCAAGGCTCCTACCACAGATTTTTTTACACTTAAAAAAATTTAAGAATTCTGTAATCTTGCTTTGATCAAATTTACAGAGCCCATTGTTTGATAGAGAAAAATAGTTTGTTCTTTTCACAAGAACTCTTAAAATAGCCACAAAAGGGTTATAGTTTATGCTGCTTAACTGCATTTATTTCTGCAGATACAGTACAAAAGTTGTCACTGGGATGGCAAAAAGGTCCTAATATGTATTGTTTAGGTACAGATATGTACCTTTGAGGTACCAATATGCACCTTTTTGGTAAAAACCTGTGCTTTTTGAAATGGTATCCCCCCAGTGACAACTTTTGTATCTTTCTCTGAAAGGGTATAAGCAAATTTGTATCACATATTCATTGCAAATTACATGGACCAGGTTCCTGATGCATGAATATCTTTCTTTCTTTTGAGAATTTGTTCTAAAACAATTTGTTTTTATTATAACAAATAAATGAAAATTGTTTCATTTGTGTTTTAGTAAAATTACTGAATGCAAGTGCTGTCTAGATGGGCACATAGTGTAACTTCTATGCTTTGAATCAGTGCATATGTTTACTTTTAACACAAAAGGTTCAACCAATTTACAGCTTGTGTTAAAACAGGTTTTGGTTTGATGAAATAGCAGCCTAGCAGCAGGCAATATTTACGTTTTTATGTTACAGCAAATGAAACATTATTGTTACTGAAAGTAACTTAAGTGTTACTTTCTTTTACTTTGAAGGATGCATTACAAGCACACCAAGCACCGGAGTGGACAATACAGAAAGTCCACAAATCACTTGATCTGGTTCATCTGTCTATGGCTTCACTTACTGCCTCAAGGTTAGTACATTATATGTTACAATATTACCACCAAATATAATATCAGAATTTATTTTATAAAATATTGTGGATGTTTTTTGCAGTATATAAAAAAATGTATTTCTATTCTAAAGCAATGTGCTTCATAGTACAACTTCGCACAGACAGAACACCTTAGTATAAAGGTTTGCTAGGTTTTTGTTGCCAAATACTTCCTCATACAAATTCGACTCTTCAGAGAAGATATTCATGTTCCTCATAAGTGCACATCCAACCTGTACCTAAACACACAATTTCTTTCTCAGTAGATTTATTTAAACCTCCAGGAAGTTGCACTGTCATTCACATTTCTGCATTTATGCAAAGCGAATGCATTCAAGCTATATATTTAGTACATTTGTGTACTGTAGGTGATGTGTTCGCTGGGAGTTGAATCCATGACCTTGGCTTTGCAAATTCAATACACTAGACAGTACAGAAGGCATTGTCGTCACACAATGCTTTTTAAACGATTTTTTGTTTTGTGTGCAATATGCATGCGGTAGTTCTATATATAAATCAGCAAAGTATAGATGGAGTGGTAAAATCTGGTCTAGCAAATGTCATTTACATAATTGGTTGCCAGCACTTCCGTTACAAGTCTATCAAATTGTGGCTTGTAAAATGATTGATAGGAAACACAGGAGTGGAAAGACATTATGAATCATGAACAGACAGGACTGAGCAAGCTGTATTGAGTCATATAAGAGGGAGATTATATACCATTATTAGGTCTGATCATTTTTAGATTCAAATGAATAATAAACAGAGGTATTACCAGAAGATTTTACATGCCTGGAGGCCATTTACAGGAGCTAGAGGAAATAGAGAAGAGGGACTTTAATAATCGGAGGATGAGAATGTTTGAAGTCCGCTTCACTTTAATAAATAAAGGTGCTTTAAAGGTTCATAGCGATGCTATAGAAGAACCATTTTTTGGTTCTTCAAAGAACCATTTAGTCAAGGGTTCTTTTAAGAATCATTTAGTTCTTAATTTTTCTGTACTCTGAAGAACCTTTTTCACCATTGAGAACCTTTTGTGGAAAAGAAAGGTTCTTTGGATGTTAAGGGTTCTTTATGGAACCATTCAGCCAAAATGGTTCTTCTAAAGCACTTTATCTCTGATCACACAAATTGCACTTGTAATGGTTAAAAAGGAGGCGGACGGAATCATTTGATTGACCTCAGAAAAGAGCCGTGCGTTGTTTTTTTTAATGCTGCTTGGCGACCACCAATTAGCTGTCCTGTCAGTCAAGGATGAAAGCGTGAGGGCACTTGAAACTTTGGTTTGCTGTTAACTGTAATATTAGAAGAAACTTTAAAAAGAGGGCACTGGCTTCTGACCTTGATCGAAGGTGAGAGGTGAACAAAAATGCAGGAGACTCACACAGGAGGTGAGTCAGTGCAGTGTCTGGTTGTTCCAAGAAATTAAACTTCTGTCACCACAACTCTTCCCTCATTTGATTGGAAGAAACGTAAATGACGTCGAGCTTTTCCGCTCAGAGTTGACTATTTATAACTTTATGGCACTCCTGCAAAAACGCAGCAAAAAACGCACCTCTCACTGCCACAAAACACATCCTGTGTGATCTGCCCCTTACAATTAAGGCTGTATCATGACATCACTTCCCAGGTTTCATGGGAAACTATATAACTAATAGATATGCCATAATGCTAGAATGGATTTTAGTCAGTGTTAAAGATATTAAAGGACCTACTGTAGTTATTTTAATACTAAGTTGTTTTAAAAATACTTCAATACTACTATTTATTTTATAGTATTATTATATTATATTTTTCTAGGTCCTAATATTTTTCTAAGTTATAACTTTTTCTCACAATTGACTATAGCGACTCTGGTCTATCAACGTGTGTCAAAATATTTAAGATGGTGATATTATCAGTTCTTTACAACTTTTCATTACATTAAAAGAAAGTTAAACTACTGTAACAAACATTTAATATCAGTTTTTATACTAAAGTCAGTTGAACTGTCAGTCGCAGTGAAGCTAAAGTTCCTGTTTTAGCTTGTCTTGTTCTTGTCAAAGTATTAAACAAAGCATTAAGAAACTGACAGGCTTGCGTAGAATAATGGTGAGATCAAATAAAGGATCAGGGTTTTTTGTGGTAAGGTAATGGTGTGGAAACTTTGTATAGATTTAACAGCAGAGAATACATATCCAGGGTTTGGTTAAGACAAAAGAACATGTTGTCAAATGTGGTTAATGGATTACATGCACGCGTATTGCATTTTTTCCAATGAAGAATCCTCGATTACTTCGACACACTGTGACCAAAATGTATAAATGTCTGCATTTATATAGCAAAAAAGATTTTAAACAAAAAGTTAGTTATTCCAAAAACAAAATGGCATCATTTGAATGGCAGTACACTTAAAAGTTGCAATCTTCAAAACGGTCTCCTCACCTCACCCTGATTCACATACGCTTATTAAAATGATTTATAATTTGAGCTGTCGGGTAAGATTGTGTGGAAAATGTCAGCTAAACGTCATTTGGCTTCAACATAATAACTGCATATTGTATTGTATTGAGTAGAGGCAAAAGCAGTTGATTGCAGATTGGATTGGTATTTTGCTTTCAAATCATACCTTTTTCATTTAAAATGACCAATAGTGGCCAAATACTCACAAATGTTATGCCAAATGTCACATTACTATGGTAAACAAGGTTGTTGTCATGTTGACCCTAAAACCCTGATTCTCAAAATGATTTTCTTATGGTTGTTGTTATTAAACACATACTGGCAGCTTCAGAGACTTAATTAGAGACTTAATTATAATTTTCATAATTAAAGTGTAAATAATGTGTTTATCTGTTTCTCTCTCTTTCTCAAGTAAATGGAGTCTTTATGTCTGATACGAAAGCCGTCCTTGTAGGATGTGATGACCACTGGACTTTCCAGGGACAGCAGGATATTCCTGTGCTCTTTCTGACAACAGTATGTGTAGACGTACGGATCCTATCCCCCGGTGCGTGGACTGCATTCAGCTACGTGTCGGTCCCCGCACCCCGCTACGAACTGGCCCTGCAGGGAGATGAAAACTCCCTGTATGCCTGGTTGTTGGGAGTACGGCATCAGTTCCCTGTCCAGCTGACCCCTCAACGATGGTACCACCTATGTCTGCGATGGGACGCCCCTCACCAAAGCTTCAGCCTGACAATACGGCACCACTCGGAAGTGTATCAGCGCACGGCCATAGCCCGTGCAATACCCCCCTCCGGGCGTCTTCTGCTTGGCTGTCGGCCAAAAGACGCCACCCCTGGGGTCAAAACGGCTACGGTGGAGCTCCACCTGTTCCGCATATGGGACGATGTGGGGGAGCACAATGCCTGCGAAGACGGCTCGGTGGTCGGCTGGGACTCAAGGTTTTGGACGGTCACACGAGCACAGGCTAAAGTTCAAGATTATACCCTGCATTGTGGTGAGTATAGGATGAGTTAACTGCAGAGATTTACAAGAGAGAAGCCTGTTTATCTGGTAGTGGATCACACGTACCAGTTCAACATAGTAAACGATAATTTAGTTAATCATAAAATGCCTGCAGCACTTTTTTTGAACTTAAAGTATGCAAATCTTTGAAATATAATGCCGCTCTATATAATGACTTCCTTGAAGCATGAATGAGCATGTGGATTGGTTGCGCCATTCAGAGGGGAGTTGACTAGATCGCCACATTTGCGTTATTAGCGCAATTATCTAACTAACCACCCACAATGCAGTTTAACCAGATGCTAAAGACATAATACCGTTGTGTTAGTGTAATTGCTGTAATTGTGCGTGTTTAGATAATGAGATGCAAAAAGTGGGTCAAAGTTTGTACATTGTATTGTTCATATTTTATTGAAAATAAACAAAATATAATGAAGAAGAGAGTTGTAGTATATCCAAATGTACTGTGCAGGCAAGAATACTTTGAGTACGGTAGGTTATAGAAAAGCGTGCAGCATCCTTCACAACCTTGAACTTAGAAACAAGCAGCAAGACAGGGAAACTGATTTGCTTAATTCGGATACAAAAATAACGTAGTTGGTGCATGCAAATAAACAACACTGTCAGCAGGTTCGCTGTTCATTCAAGTTAATTCCCCTCTGTGTGTAATATTGTTTTATGCATAATGTTGCATGATCATTTTAGTAATTTCATAGCATTTACTTTTATTAAATGCATGTGCACATGCATGTAGCCTTGTCTGTTTCTTGCATCAGGTTTCATACATCTGAAAATGTAGGTGAAAACTGAATACATTTCAAATATCCTAAATTTAAAACCTACCCAGCACAGAGGCTGGACTGAAACTATATATATATAGTTGCGCACAATATATTTATATATTACTCAAAGTAAACTTGATTGAAATGATCATCATGATCACACTGGATTCTGATGCAGGGTACAACAATGGGCAGTAGTGTTTATACTCACTTTTGGCTCTCTTTTACTTGTGCATGCCAATTCTGTTTCTGTATTTCATCTTCTAGGCCTAGAGCATCTGCGTAAGAAACGCGATGCAATGCAAACTACACCGAAACCGAACAGTAAGTGTAGTGCAAGTGTAAATTCACTTCACTTATACAGTTCTAGTGTGGTGATGGGTAAATATGCACTCTGTGAACACATCTGTCAAAGATTGCAAGCTTTTAACTTATTTACATATTTGAATAGTTGTGTTAGTTTTGAATCTATGACGTATAAGTATTTGCAAACATTGCTGTTCTTTTGTCACCGATCTCACGGCATGCTACATTGAAAAGAAGTCTACCTTTCAATCAGCACAGTTTATGACGCAAGAGATTTTTCGAATAGCAGATGGGTTGGGCATTTTCTCACGTTGGTTGCATTGGGAATGTGCTTTTTTTAGCTGAGTACAAGACAGGTGTATTCACCCATCAGTGTTAGATATTTAGAAACAAATTCTAAATTATCTACATTTATTACTTATCTGTTTCACACTGTGATTATCAGATGTATTGTGCAGTGTCATGTAGATAGGTGATAAAGGGAAGTGCATATTTTGTCAATTTATGCAAAAGTTTGTTATATAAAGGACACACAAATTATGTGATACAGTGTTTGTGGTTAGTATTGTGTTTGTGTAGCGACGTGTAATGTACTGTAGGTGTATGTGTTTATGTTACCTGCGGATTTCAGTAATGCTATTTTTAGATGATAAGGTTTAAAGGTTGACGCTGAATATTTGGTCTCTACAGCATCAGAAGGCGCATCCGGACAAATACTGTCATTGACAAATCCAAGTAAGTGAATGTGATCTGCTCGTCACCAGAGACATTGATGTTATTAATAGAGCCTTCACTTGATTAAAAATAAATTACATTAATTATGAGATGTGGCAAATACTTAATCAAAGTAAATGCAATTAATTAGGCTGCATAAATCAGTAGTTGCAGAGAAAAGCTGTAAAATTGAAATAATAATTTCATATCTTTACTACCGGGTTTTTTGTGCTTTCTTTTTAAGGTCCGCTTTTCGCTACTTTGGGCTCCATAATTAACAATGCAAATCAACTTCTTCAAGGTCAGTAAACAGCTTTAAATGATAAATATCAACAGACCATTTAAGGTGCTTGAGCAATTTTCCTGAAGTCAGGAAATCACTTACTGTATGTTGTGTTGGTGTTGTTGAATGTGTAAGGATGGTTCACTAATGGGTGGTTTCCCGGTCAGGGATTAGCTTAAACCAAGACTAGGCCTTAGTTTAATTCGGAAATATAACTAGTTTTAACAAACATGCCTTACTTAAAACATTACTTGTGTGCAATACGAAGGGCACTGATGTATTTTAAGATATGTCAGCGCAAGTTGTTTTCAGTTTGGACAGCTCTTACATTTATTTTAGTCTAGGACTAGTCTAATCCCTGTTCGGGAAACCACCCCATAATGACAAACAGGTGACTAGGTAAATAATAAATGTAACTAGTCTAAATAGCTTAAATATTATTAACTCTAGGTTTTTTTTAGCTGTGCTGCTTTAAATAGGAGGAAGTTCACAAATCTTAGTAGTGTTGTCACAGTACTAGAATATCTAACTTCGGTACTATACCTGGAAAATTTCCGCTATTCGATATCTTTCCGGTACCACGAGGGGAAATCTGCCACAGCATTAAAGCCTTAAACTTTTTATTATTATTGGATTATAAGACAAATATAACAAGGCAGAATTTTTTTCTCTTTTACATTTTTACTACAAGGTCATTGCAAATTTATTCTCCTAAAAACCTCCACCCAGCACTCCTGCTTGGCTTTCTTGTATTGTTAAAACAGAGCGAACGAGACGAGAAGTGGAGGCAGGGCCCTGCATTCACGTGTACTGTGTGTGTGCATGCATCGTTTTAAATTAAAGTTTGATTAAAGACTGAAGAGAGGGCACATGTTTGTTTTTTAAAATTAAAGTTTAAAATTTCAATTTCATTGTGACTTTAAAAACGTCAATACAGCAATATGAACACCACTTTTATTACCAATTGAATTTTTTAATTAGTGCAATAGTGCATTGCAAGGTTATTGTTATTTATCTTTTTTTTTTTTTAAGGATCCTATTTAAAGGATCTTGTTGTGTCTATATAGCGTTGAGAAATAGATCTTTAACCCAAACCAACCTAAATACATTCCTTTCACCAAAAAATATTGGTTTGGTATAAACAATGGTTGGGTAAAAATGCTGCGTAGAAACCTACATTTGATCTTAAGATCATTTATTAAAAATGCGTACGTGTGATTCAAAAACCAAATGTACACGCAGAAAACCCGTGTACCCCTTTCTTTCAGATGTGATATCTATAAATCGCAAATTATCTTGAACTTGTGCGCAGCTGAGCAGTTTCAGATCTCCGCCTTTAAACGATGCTTCATTAATGTCATAGACATATAAAAGAGCACTTGTCAATGTTTAAACCCTTTTCGAATGGCTTATATTTCCAAAAAACTACAGCAGTCAGACAAGCAAAAGTGCGTCAGCCTGCTCAGATCCTGTGACGCTAAGCAATGTTTCACGTCAAAGTTTTTATAAATATGAAAAGTAAAGCCAAAACATTTAGACCACCCCCTGATGGCTGGCTGCATTTTAGGTCATAAACCCCACCCTGTCCATGTAAACGAATGTGAGTCGAATTTAAAAATCTTAAAAATTTTTACAGAAAAAATTATATTTTTACTTTTGTTTTAGTTGTTTCTTATTATTTTTATATACTTTTAAGTGTTAGTTTTTCAAATAAGTTTGGTTTAAGTTAGTTATTAGATATTAAAAAGGGGTGCGACAGCATGATTTCTGTATTTGTGACTGAGTCAAACGGGAAAATACGTAGGGCGTTGATATCGTGGCTCCACCTCAAGACACCTTTTATATTTATTCATTTTATACAATAGAAATCAATAGAGACACGTCGCCCATCTTTTTTACAGTCTATGAACAGAACGGATGTTATTATTTTATGCTTCACTATGATGCAACCAGAAATACTGTGTTTGTTTTCACCTGGTGGGAGGAATGACAATAAACTTGAACTTTAACCATGGATTATAAATAAACCTATGCTGAGTAGTTACTACCCAACCCTGATTTTTGGCTTTCAGCAGATGATGCAATGACGAAACTAATTCCTCTTTGTTTCAATTATACAGAAAAGTCTTCAACTGTTTCTCCAAGCAGTACATCTGTCAATACACCCACCCCTATACCTCAGGGTCAGATCAAAACCACAACCTCTCCTTCACCATCACAAACCAGACCCACATTGAATTCGTCAAATGGCATTGGAGTGAATAACTCAACCACACGCCCGGCAGTTGTCCCAAAACCCATTACACCCATTACAACGCAAGCTCCTCTCACAACGACTACCACCATCACAGTCCCTTCTCAATCTCTGATTGGTTCAGCTGTTAATACCACAACCATTATGTCAAACATCATAACCCCAACACCTGCCTCACAGACCTCTAACCAAACAGTCCGGCAAACCCAAAACACAGCTATCTCTTCTGTAAAGCTTACATCCGAAATACTGGCCAATCAGACAACAGCACACCCTAGCACTACACCTCCTGTCATGGCTCAAATAGCCAATCAGTCAACAGTTGTACGGACAAAGAGGTCTTCTACATTATTAACAGGTACAGCTATTATGACCATATTCTGATAGAGAAAGACAAATGACTTCTATTTCTGTGATAATTACAGGATATTAAAATAAACTCCTTACCTTCGTTCTCATACTCTGCCACATATTAAATCATTTATATGTTATATAATTCATCCTAATGGGGTTTTTCGCTTTGATGTCTTTTCATTTGTTCTAGGGTCATTTGTGGCGCAGTGTAACTTTTCTCAGTACTGCGCTGATCAATGTAAGTAAAAACTTTTTTCACTAAAACATGATTTCGATTGTATGGAGATTCCTGGAGAAATAAAATATGTCTTTTCTCACCCAACAGCATCATACTACTGGATGCCTATGGAGGTGGTTGGAAATAATTTAGCTGAACAAGATATTGAAACTTGGGTAATAAAAAAGATAATAAAAATGTTTATCTGCCATCTTTATTCCACATACTGTAGAAATGATGGTAAATTTAAAGTTAGATCATCCATTTTTTGCTATTAGATTAGCTAAACAGTATTTTATGATTTTATGTATGCAAAAGTCAACATTTTATCTCTTAGCACACCTGATAATACAATTTCTTGGACTTGTAAGGTACATCTACTTCAATGCAGTATACAGTACACACTAAAGCACTGTATACTGTGCTCAGTTTTTAGGTCTATTTGATATGACTTCCTGCCCTGCAGTCAGTACTACAATATGCCAAGCTTTTGTGGTAAGTATTTGTGACTAATAATAAATCATTCACGGGTGATATTTTATGTAGTCGAGCATGAGATGATTTTCAAATGTTTTTTTCATGTAATATAGACGGCTGAGGTTACATGTCAAGACACAGTGAACATCCAGTAAGTCAAAACTGAAGTCTCCCCAAAACTAAACAAACAAATAAGCATCATCTCAGTAACAAACCATTGACTTCTGCCTCTGTTACCATAGGAGGACTAATTGCACGGTGCTTATACAACTTAACCAGGCTGAAAACGCATGTGAAATCGGTAGGCTGGTGGAAAACAAGACAGACAAACAAATAAAAATCCTGCTTCTAGGAGATGTGGAGAGAGTGGGTGAGTAAGAATTACTGTACTAAGTTGACAGACTCTGTGTTAGTTAAACAAAAGTAAATATTATTATGTAATGATTACTTTAAAGCAACACTATGTAGTTTCCATGTAAAAATGACTTACAGCTCCCCCATGTGGTTGAAAAGCGCAACAGTGCCTGGTATCAGACACTCTTCTGCAGGCAGGGGGAGGGGCGGGGCTGTGTGCTCTACCCTCCACCGCCACTTTCAGAGTGTGCTTGTAGCAGCTAGGAGGCTACTCAGGTTGCAGCAACCGTACAATTTGGCCAGTTAAAAGTTGTTCTATCACTGAAATAATTTTAGAGACATTATTTAAAGGTAAAAAAAACTACATAGTGTTGCTTTAAATAGGTACGGGTCAATCTCAGACACTTCAAAATTTTTTTAATTGTCACGTAACCCATATGTGCCTCTATATAGGTCCGTAGTAAAACTTTGTGTTAGCACCGCAAAAAGGTCATACACTGCAAAAAATGACTTTCTTACTTAGTATTTTTGTCTTGTTTTCAGTAGAAATATCAAAAAGTTCTTAAATCAAGGTGTATTTTCTTGATGAGCAAAATGACTTAAGAAAATAATACTAGTTTTTAGACAAAAAATATACAATTTCAGTAAATTTGTGCTTAAAACAAGCAAAAATATCTGCCAATGGGGTGAGAAAATTTTACTTGAATTAAGTGTTTAAGAAAAAATCAATCTTATTTCACAATTTTTTTTCTCACCCCATTGGCAGATAATTTTGCTTGTTTTAAGGACAATTTCACTTAAATTGTATATTATTTGTCTTAAAACTAGACTTATTTACTTATGTCGTTTTGCTCATCAAGAAAAACATATTAATTTAAGAATTAAGACAAAAAACAAGAATTAAGAAAAACAAGACAAAAATACTAAGTAAGAAAGTCATTTTTGCAGTGTGGGTTGCACTGTGGGGTCAAACACTGTAAGTTGCTTTGGATAAAAGCATCTTCCAAATGAATAAATTAATAGTTTGGTTCTAAAACGCAATTAATCCATTTTGACTAATTTGGGTAAAAATGTGTTTTCTATATCAAGAAAGTTATGAGATGAAAATAATTTTCTTTAACAAACTTTCACATAGCATCTTTAGGTTATAATAACATTAAAAATTCTAATTTCTAATTAGATTTTTAAAGATTTATTATAAAAACTGACTTTTTTTTTTCAAAATGCTATAAATCTATTGAATCAATATTTAAATGTGCATTCATCTTTGTCATGTTATATTAATTTATTACACTGATTTAAAAAATAAACATTATTGGCTTTAATGAAAATACTTACTTTGTCATATCAATAACCCTATCATTACTGCTATCAT
Organism: Paramisgurnus dabryanus; assembly: GCF_030506205.2. Lineage (NCBI taxonomy): Eukaryota > Metazoa > Chordata > Actinopteri > Cypriniformes > Cobitidae > Paramisgurnus > Paramisgurnus dabryanus. The sequence goes on along the minus strand of NC_133358.1, from coordinate 22,957,419 downwards.
CCTTGGGACGTCATCACTGAACTTTTTTCAGCTGTAAAATGTTTTGGTCCTGCTTGATTTTCGTTGACTTTGAGTAAAATAATGTAAAGTTTTTCATAAGATTGCCTGGAGTCAATGTGTTAGCATGACAGAAGCTTGATATTGTCATATGAGAATAAGCAACAGCCAGCCTCACATAAATTATATACCTTAGATAAATTATTCGATTTTGGTGGCTTACGTTTCTTCCCTGCTATAGAAAACCACCACAGGTTGATCAATGCCATCAAAAGTATTATTTTGTTTTTGTTTGTTTGGTGATCACGAAGTACAAAGTAGATGAGGAAAACTAGGATTCTGTGTGAATTCGACGCGGCGTCATTATTGTTTACAATGCGTGGAATGGTGCGCTGTGATTTGTTGAGCAGATTTATTGCATTCTGCAGAGAAAGAGGACTGGCGTTTATTGCGTTTTGGAAAAAAAGGGAGAAAAGATGACAGAATAACATGGCAGATATTATTGGGTAAAATTAAAAATTTGCTTTTTTAATACTGACCAGATACAATACTGATTTTGGTGGTAACTAAAAAAATGTACAAATGCCGTTTATTGCATTTTTAGAACCAAAATCTTCAAATGTAAATGTATGTCCTTTGACCTTTGATCGTAATAACAAAAAACCCAAACGTAAATTACTTATTTGTTGTTTAACACATACAATTAAATAACAAGGAATAAGTTTCTTGATACATAAATCACTTAAAGAGCTGCCTGGTTCATAGTTTTGTCTGTATTTTTATAAATTCACTTTTTTTAAATTGGTGGCTCCTCAGCTCACATGGCTTCATGTGATAGTAAAGAGTTAATCGAATGCCCACTTAAAATCTAGAAAGAAGTACTACTAGCTCATCTGGGTAGTTTTCGCCTACAGGTATTGTTTTTTTTACTATTGTGAATTTGGATATACTACTTGATTTGCATACTGATTCTCGCCTGCTAGAGTATATAGTAGGGAAGTATGCTTACTGTTTGTGCAAAATGATGTCTGTTCCTAAAGGATGATGTCATTAAGGAACTAAACTGTGTTAGGGCTAAATAATTCACACTTAACAAACGGCAACAATAGAATTCACACTGATCCAACAACCTCATTCGTTTAATAATCAAAGTCTTCATAAATTGTTTGCTCACAGGTAAAGGCCTCTGCATGGAGAAAACCATTTCAGCCCCTGGTGGTGGTTATGTGCATTGCACGTCCTCTATGTCTTACGATGAAGTGTGCAAAATCCAAGGACCTGTCAGCGTAACATGGTAAACGTTTCTAGCGATCTTGTTTAGTCTATAAGAGTCAAGACTTTACTTGCATGATTTAAATAAAAGTAACTTTACAACATTTTCTAATGTTTTAATGGTTTTATTAAGATAATTAATGTATTTATGTTAATTCCTTTTCACAGCTCTTCTGGAGAGAATGATATCATCCCTAATGACTTACAGATACTTAGTGACCAAGCCTGCAGTGGTGAGAATTTAAATGGCATCTTAGCACAGATTATAGATGTTTTTCATTAAGAAACTAATAATATATAAAATATAGAGCTTTGCCACAATGCTACTTCTTACCAAAAACTTCTATATTGCTTTTAGTTGCAAACCAGCAGCAATGTGATTGTCACATATCTGACTCTGGTGAGTGCACTACACAATATAACGGCATGTATGCGAATATTTCAAAGCATTGAAATTCATCCTTTTACCTCTTTTATATTTTTAGAGGCATATTTTGCCGTTCGTATAAACATTTCGAGCCCCGATGTGGATTTCACCTTCATCCAGAACTCGGTGAGTGTGCATGAGCAGATTTTTAGGGCATTCTAGAGCAAATGACACGCAGACATACAATTTTACGAGTAAAACTGGCCGGCTCAAATAGACAATGATACAGGACAATGTTATCATGGAGTCATTGTTTATATTTCTTTTCTTTGCTTAAATTAAAAGATTGTACAGTGGAGCTCTCCCTGCGACAAAAACACCGTTTTAGGGTATGTCCAGCATTACAGTTATTTCTATTTGAAAAATATATATAAAGAGAAAAATGTGTGTAAAAAACATTTATTTTTTGACATCTACTTTATGGTTGATCACGTTACATTCCCATAGGTCTCTGTGCAATCCTATTGCCGAAGTTTCACAGAAATATCAGGTAAACCTTTACGAAACTGTTGTTTTCCATCTTAAAGAAACTAATCTTGTGAATAGTTACAAGCAGGTCAAACTTCTTTGTGTTGATTTTCTACAGGGAATGCATCTGGAATGTTTTGGTGAAGCAGCAAGGTAAGGTGCATCGTGACCTATTGTGTGTTTCTGCACGCATTCGTGTGCATCTAACAAGTCTATTGTTCCTCAGGCTCTACACCTGCATGTTAACTCTGCAGCTGTCACCACCACTGGATGTGTGCATTGTTAGCACGGCTTTAGCCGAAATGTGGAAGGATAGCACCAATGTATATTTTGGTGGGCCTGTGTATAGAACAGGTGAGTGTTGAATCACATGTACATGTATTTCCATGTGTTGGGAATAGTAAAAATGTCATTCTCTTTTCTGTCTGTCTCCTACACAGTTATATGTCGTTTGCCCACTACCACTGACAGCAACCTTTTGAACTCTACATTTACTTGGACCTCTGTCAATCTGAGCACCAGCCAGATCAGTGATGTCCAAAACCAGCTTAAATGGTAGGTGGTGTGTTAAACCATTGCTCAACACTGTGCATAAAACACATTTGTATTTAATTTTAACTAATTAGCTGACATAGTGAAAAATGTATTCATATTTTTAAGCAAATTCATCATGGGCTATGTTCACACTGACAGCCTACAGTAAATTTAAATTACTATATATTTGATTGAACTCAGATTAGGTTTATGTAGTTTAAACATTACGAAACAGATGATATGCATATGCTGACTAACAGCTTTCCATTTTTAGATTTTTGGGATAGTAAAGGTTTAAGGACTGTGTTTTATATTGCACACATATATAAAACTATTCTGTCTTTGTTCTACAGTGATCAGGGTCAGACGTATGCTGTTCTTTTAAGTGATAGTTGTGAGATCTCATCTGAATCCCACACTACTCCACCTATTCCTCCCAGCACAAGCACAGAGAGCGGACCTACAGCCCTAAATGTCACTTCTCCATCAGTAACTACAGGCCAGCCACTGAGCAGCCATACCAACCAAACGGTTACAACATTCAGCTCTGTCAACACACAGAATAATGCTTCGAATACATCCTTCAATACAACAGTCTCAGTATCCAGCACTCGCTTCACGTCCACTAACAGCACAGACACACTTTCACTCAGTACAACTGGACTGCCACTCATTCCATCAGCTAGACTGCCCACTACAACAGACACACAAAGAAATACAACAAGCACACTGGGAAATGCAACTCTAACACCATTCAATATATCAGGACCATTAGTCAATACAACAGCCATACCACTCAATAAAACAGTCACAACAGCAGTCACAACACTCAATGCAACAGACAGACTATTAACTACAACAATTACACCACATAATGCTAGAGTCACCACACCTAATGCAATAGTCTCAACACCTAATGCAACAGTCACAACACTCAATACAACAGTCACAACACTCAATGCAACAGACAGACTAGTAACTGCAACAGTTACACCACTCAATGCAACAGTCACAACACTCAATGCAACAGACAGACTATTAACTACAGCAATTACACCACCTAATGCAACAGTCACAACACTAAATGCAACAGACAGACTATTAACTACAGCAATTACACCACCTAATGCAACAGTCACAACACTCAATGCAACAGACAGACTATTAACTACAGCAATTACACCACCTAATGCAACAGTCACAACACTCAATGCAACAGTCACAACACTCAATGCAACAGACAGACTATTAACTACAGCAATTACACCACCTAATGCAACAGTTACAACACTCAATGCAACAGTCCCGACACTAAATACAACAGACAGACTATTGACTACAACAGTTACACCACATAATGCAACAGTCACTACACCTAATGCAACAGTCTCAACACCGAATGCAACAGTCTCAATACCTAATGCAACAGTCACACTATTAGCTACAACAAATACACCACATAATGCAACAGTCACCACACCTAATGCAACAGTCACAACACCCAATGCAACAGTCATAACACTCAATACAACAGACAGACTATTAACTACAACAATTACACCACATAATGCAACAGTCACAACACTCAATACAACAGACAGACTATTAACTACAACAGTAACACCACCTAATGCAACAGTCCTGACACTAAATGCAACAGACAGACTATTGACTACAACAATTACACCACATAATGCAACAGTCTCAACACCTAATGCAACAGTCTCAACACCTTATGCAACACTCTCAACACCTTATGCAACAGTCACAACACCCAATGCAACAGTCACAACACTCAATGCAACAGTCATAACACTCAATACAACAGACAGACTATTAACTACAACAGCTACACCACATAATGCAACAGTCACCACACCTAATGCAACAGTCTCAACACCTAATGCAACAGTCACAACACTCAATACAACAGACACACTATTAACTACAACAGCTACACCACATAATGCAACAGTCACCACACCTAATGCAACAGTCACAACACTCAATACAATAGACACACTATTAACTACAACAATAACACCACATAATGAAACAGTTACCACACCTAATGTAACAGTCTCAACACATAATGCAACAGTCACAACACTCAATACAACAGACAGACTATTAACTACAACAATAACACCACATAATGCAACAGTCACAACACTCAATGCAACAGTCCTGACATTAAATACAACAGACAGACTATTGACTACAACAATTACACCACGTAATGCAACAGTCACCACACCTGATGCAACAGTCACAACACCCAACACAACAGTCACAACACTCAATACAACAGACAGACTATTAACCCAAACAATTACACCACATAATGCAACAGTCCTGACATTAAATACAACAGACAGACTATTGACTACAACAATAACACCACATAATGCAACAATTACACCACGTAATGCAACAGTCACCACTCCTGATGCAACAGTCACAACACCCAACACAACAGTCACAACACTCAATACAACAGACAGACTATTTACTACAACAATTACACCACATAATGCAACAGTCACCACACCTAATACAACAGTCACAACACGCAATACAACAGACAGACTATTAACTACAACAATAACACCACATAATGCAACAGTCACCACACTCAATGCAACAGTCCTGACATTAAATACAACAGAAAGACTATTGACTACAACAATAACACCACATAATGCAACAGTCATCACACTCAATGCAACAGTCACAACACTCAATACAACAAACACACTAATAACTACACCAATTACACCACATAATGCAACAGTCACCACACCTAATGCAACAGTCTCAATACCTAATGCTACAGTCACAACACTCAATACAACAGACAGACTATTAACTACAACAATAACACCACATAATGCAACAGTCACCACACTCAATGCAACAGTCCTGACATTAAATACAACAGACAGACTATTGACTACAACAATAACACCACATAATGCAACAGTCACCACACTCAATGCAACAGTCACAACACTCAATACAACAAACACACTATTAACTACAACAAATACACCACATAATGCAACAGTCACCACACCTAATGCAACAGACTCAACAACCAATGCAACAGTCATAACACTCAATACAACAGACAGCCTATTAACTACAACAATTAAACCACATAATGCAACAGTCACCACACCTAATGCAACAGTCACAACACTCAATACAACAGACACATTATTAACTACACCAATAACACCACATAATGCAATAGTCACAACACTCAATACAACAGACAGACTATTAACTACAACAGTTACACCACATAATGCAACAGTCACCATGCCTAATGCAACAGTCTCAATACCTAAAGCAACAGTCACTTCACTCAATGCAACAGTCACAACACTCAATGCAACAGTTACACCACTTAATACAATAGTAACAACACTCAATGCAACAGACACAACACTCAATGCAACAGGCAGACTATTAACTACAACAGTTACACCACATAATTCAACAGTCACCACATCTAATGCAACAGTCACAACACTCAATGCAACAGACAGACTATTAACTGCAACAGTTACACCACTTAATGGAACAGTTACAACACTCAATGTAACAGACAGACTATTAACTGCAACAGTTACACCACTTAATGCAACTGTCACAACACTCAATACAACAGACAGACTATTAACAGCAACAATCACAACACCCAATACAAAAGTCGCAATGCTCAATGCAACAGTCACAACACTCAATGCAACAGTCACAACACTCAATGCAACAGTCACAACACTCAATGCAACAGTCACAACACCCAATGCAACAGACAGACTTTTAACTGCAACAGTTACACCACTCAATGCAACGATCACAACACTCAATGCAACAGTCACAACACTCAATGCAACAGACCGACTATTAGCTACAACAGCTATACCACTTAATACAACAGTTAGAACACTCCATGCGACAGTCACAACACTCAATGCAACAGTCACAACAATCAATGCAACAGTCACAACACTCAGTGCAACAGACAGACTATTAACTGCAACAGTTACACCACTTAATGCAACAGTCACAACACTCAATGCAACTGACAGACTATTAACTGCAACAATCACAACACACAATGCAACAGTCACAACACCCAATGCAAGTGTCACAACGCTCAATGCAACAGTCACAACACTCAATACAACAGTCACAACACTCAATGCAACAGTCACAACACTCAATGCAACAGTCACAACACTCAATGCAACAGTCACAACACTCAATGTAACAGACAGACTATTAACTACAACAATAACACCACATAATGCAACAGTCACCACACTCAATGTAACAGACAGACTAGTAACTGCAACAGCTACACCACTTAATGCAACAGTCACAACACTCAATGTAACAGACAGACTAGTAACTGCAACAGTTACACCACTTAATGCAACAGTCACAACACTTAATGCAACAGACAGACAGTTAACTGCAACAGCTACACCACTTAATGCAACAGTTACACCCCTTAATGCAACAGTCACAACACTCAATGTAACAGACAGACTAGTAACTGCAACAGTCACGATACCCAATGCAGTCATGACACCCAATGCAAGTGTCACAACGCTCAATGCAACAGTCACAATACTCAATACAAAAGACAGACTATTAACTGCAACAGCTAAACCACTCAATGCAACAGTCACAACACTCAATGTAACAGACAGACTAGTAACTGCAACAGTACCACCACTTAATGCAAGAGTCACAACACTCAATACAACAGTCACAACACTTAATGCAACAGACAGACTATTAACTGCAACAGTTACACCACTTAATGCAACAGACAGACTATTAACTGCAACAGCTACACCACTTAATGCAACAGTCACAACACTCAATGTAACAGACAGACTAGTAACTGCAACCGTTACACCACTTAATGCAACAGTCACAACACTTAATGCAACAGACAGACTATTCACTGCAACAGTTACACCACTTAATGCAACAGTCACAACACTCAATACAACCGACAGACTATTAACTGCAACCGTTACACCACTTAATGCAACAGTCACAACACTCAATACAACAGTCACAACACTCAATGTAACAGACAGACTAGTAACTGCAACAGTTACACCACTTAATGTAACAGTCACAACACTTAATGCAACAGACAGACTATTCACTGCAACAGTTACACCACTTAATGCAACAGTCACAACACTCAATACAACAGTCACAACACTCAATGTAACAGACAGACTAGTAACTGCAACAGTTACACCACTTAATGCAACAGTCACAACACTTAATGCAACAGACAGACTATTCACTGCAACAGTTACACCACTTAATGCAACAGTCACAACACTCAATACAACCGACAGACTATTAACTGCAACCGTTACAACACTTTATGCAACAGACAGACTATTAACTGCAACAGCTACACCACTTAATGCAACAGTCACAACACTCAATACAACAGTCACAACACTCAATGTAACAGACAGACTAGTAACTGCAACAGTTACACCACTTAATGCAACAGTCACAACACTTAATGCAACAGACAAACTATTTACTGCAACAGTTACACCACTTAATGCAACAGTCACAACACTCAATACAACCGACAGACTATTAACTGCAACCGTTACACCACTTTATGCAACAGACAGACTACTAACTGCAACAGCTACACCACTCAATGCAACAGTCACAACACTCAATACAACAGTCACAACACTCAATGTAACAGATAGACTATTAACTCCAGCAGTTACACCACTTAATGCAACCTTTACCACACCTAATGCAACAGTCAAAACACTCAATGCAACAGTCACAACACTCAATGTAACAGACAGAGTATTAACTGCAACAGTTACACCCCTTAATGCAACAGTCACAACACTCAATGCAACAGTCACAACATTCAATGCAACCGACAGACTGTTAACTGCAACAGTTACACCCCTTAATGCAACAGTCACAACACTCAATGCAACAGTCACAACATTCAATGCAACCGACAGACTATTAACTGCAACCGTTACACCCCTTAATGCAACAGTCACAACACTCAATGCAACAGACAGACTATTAACTGCAACCGTTACACCACTTAATGCAACAGTCACAACACTCAATGCAACAGACAGACTATTAACTGCAACCGTTACACCACTTAATGCAACAGACACAACACTCAATGTAACAGACAGACTATTAACTGCAACAGTTACACCACTTAATGCAACAGTCACAACACTCAATGCAACAGTCACAACACTCAATGTAACAGACAGACTATTTACTGCAACAGTTACACCACTCAATGCAACAGTCACAACACTCAATGTAACAGACAGACTATTTACTGCAACAGTTACACCACTCAATGCAACAGGCACAACACTCAATGTAACAGACAGACTATTAACCGCAACAGTTACACCACTTAATGCAACAGTGACACCACTTAATGCAACAGTGACACCACTCAATGCAACAGTCACAACACTCAATGTAACAGACAGACTATTTACTGCAACAGTTACACCACTCAATGCAACAGTCACAACACTCAATGTAACAGACAGACTATTTACTGCAACAGTTACACCACTCAATGCAACAGTCACAACACTCAATGTAACAGACAGACTATTAACCGCAACCGTTACACCACTTAATGCAACAGACACAACACTCAATGTAACAGACAGACTATTAACTGCAACAGTTACACCACTTAATGCAACAGTTACACCACTTAATGCAACAGTGACAACACTCAATGTAACAGTTACACCACTTAATGCAACAGACACACAATTAAATACCACAATGTACATGTTTAATGTCACAACTTTAAATGCAACAACTGTTTTTCCTAATATATCGTATTCCAATGCAACAACCCCACTGTTGAACACAACACAGCTGAGTACAGCACACCTTCCAGTCAACACAACCATCTTCAACACAACAGAAATTCCAGTGAATGTAACTATTTACAATGAAACTATTGTTGACCGTAGTATCAACACAACTGAGACCCCCAACAACACATCACGATTTAGTACAACATTAAGCCCTGCAGTTAACACAACACAGTTTAACACCAGCCAGTCAAACACCACCGAGATACACACAACCCTCTACAACACAACAGAAATGCCAGTGAATGTAACCATTTACAATGTAACTGCTGTTGACCGTAGCATCAACACAACTGAGGCCACCACCAACTCATCACAATTTATTACAACATTAAGCCCTGCAGTTAACACAACACAGTTTAACACCAGCCAGTCAAACACAACAGAGATACACACAACTACCTTCCCAACAACAAAAAACATTTCCAGTGTGCCTGTTACAACCAATCTAACACAATTAAACAACTCAACAGAAAAGGTTGAAACTAACACAACTGCTGTGCCAACGATACAGCCAGTCTCTACTCACAACACCTCCAATTCCTCAATAACCGCTTCACCTGGGCATCACATTACTGCAACAACCAGCAGAAAAAATACATCTGTGCCAACCACAGTCAAGGCAACAGGTTTGAATATTAATTTTTTTAATGAATGATATACTATATTGATACATGACATCAAGTTGGCATATTCAAGGGGGGTCTCATTTATTCTTGTAGGCATTCATTTTTGTGCATTTTGATAGACACAGTATTAGGGCTGGGCTATATTGACCAAAATTCACATCTATGTCATTTTGGGAAATTAAACTAAAATCGAACTTTGATGCTCCAAATCTCATAATTAGATAAAAATACTTTACCCTGGATTTCATAGACAAGGTCAAAAATGTACAAAAATACATGGTGCTAAGATCAGACTTTACATAATTATATCTACAAATGTTTAACTCTTTTCTAGCAAGCATTTTAAAAAAGTTGCCAGTCAGTTAGTGTTTTATAAGTTGGCTAAGTGGATAAAAGCAGAAATATGATTGCCCTATAAACTTGTCAATGGCGGGAAAGAGTTATAAGATCTTCCTGTTTATTCACATTTTGTACTTACTTTAAGAAAAACTTAAATTTCCTTATTTTGCAGCAACAACCGAAAGTCCAGGCGCACTGGCTAACAACCTTCTTAATCAAACCAAAGATGTGTCTTCTTTAAACTCAACTCAAGTGAATGATTTGGTCAACCAGTTAGAAAAACTGCTTTCTGCACCCAATATTAGTCTGGAAGTGGGCAGAGCAATGCTGTCTGTCATCAACAACCTGCTAAATGGCTCTTCAAACAGTCTGAGTTCCTCATCCAACCGGTAAGAATGAAACAGTATTTTATAATATAGTATTTTTTTCCTACTATGGAAGTCAATGGTGCTCCTGTTTTCATGTGTAATTACAAATATTTGCATTTGTGTAAGACATTAATACAGGTTTGTCATTTTTGGGTGAACTATCCCTTTAGAGGGACATATCATAAAAATCTGAATTTTTCCATGTTTCAATTCTTTGCTGCCTTACTAGTTTTTTTTAAACAACTCAGATTTACAAATTATGTCAACTTACTATTATTTATCTTGACTAGATGAGTTGCTACAACTTATAGGGCCCTATCTTGCACCCAGCGCAATTGACTTTGTCAGTGACGCATGTATCATTCGTATTTTGCACCGGCGCACAGCGGGTTTTTCCCTCCACAGATGCACGTCAGCAAACTAGGGAATGAACTTGCGCTCCCTGGGCGGTTCAGCGCAAAAAAGGAGGCGTGTTCCGGCGCAAACCATCCCTGATGCTATTTTGCAGTTTCAAAAAACAATTGCGCCACTGACCAGTAAAAAATAGTCTAAAGTCAGTGGCGCGTTGTAGTATACCATAAACTATAGCGTGCACAACGCGCACACACTTTGCTTATCTAATATACACAGATGCAACAGTTATTTTTGCAAATCATAAATTGTTTCAATAAAAAATATTAACACATGAGATAAGGGAAATCATAGTGGTGAGCATTGTGGTGATAGTTTTTATTTATTGTGTGGCTGCGTTAAAAATTCTCATGCAAATAACGATTAAAATATTTTCATACGTTTGTTGTGTGGCTGTATTACGTTTATTTTATGTAAATAATAATTAAAATGTTTTCATAAGAAACCTGAATGTATATGAACTTGATTTGTAAGTGTACTTTGGGGTTGGACTGCTTGCGTTTCTTGGCATTCAGCGGTGAGGGTGGACGCAGCGATGTCCTCTGCTGGCGTCAGGTCCTGCATAGAGGCAGATCCACCTCCCGTTACACGGCGTAGCCGATTTATGCTGGCAAGCTTGGGATTTCCCTGTCTCCTGACATCATTGTAGCGCTTGCGGCGCAACGTCCTGGGGATGCCAGCTGATGAGACAATTGTGGCTATTTCCTCCCACGCCTGTTTAAGCGACGCTGATTTGGGCGGATTTCTCCCATCCCTATAAAAAACAACTACTCTGTCTTTGACTGCTCTTACAAGAACGTCGGTCTCCTTGGCTGTGAACCGCTCCTGGCGTGCGCCTGGTAAATCCGTCATAATAATAGCAACACGCCATGGAACTTGCGCACTTGCGTTTAAAGGGAATGTTGGATGACGTTCTGATTGGTTTATTTGACGTTACGCCCAAACCACACCTATGAATAATGAACCTACTTCAGACCAACCCCTTATTGATTTGCGCCTGGTGCAAGAGTTAATTCTCCCGCCGGGAAAATAGCAACAGGGCCCAAGATCCGCCCACAAAGTCACTTGCGCTTTGCGCTTCGCACTTGCGTTTCAGATCGTTAAAATAGGGCCCATAAAGTTGAAAAAAGTCAACTTCATTTTATAAGTTATAACTCATCTGTAGACAAGATAAATAATAGTAAGTTGAAATGACTTGTAAATCTGTTCAAAAGTTGATTTAACAAAAAATGAAGGCAACAAATAATTATTTAAAGTGCAGTGCTTTTATCAACCTAGATAAAAACAATCCAGTAACATTCTTTGCAAGCATGTGAAAAAACAGGTCACTGAAATTTGGCTCCCCTTGTGATGTCAGAAGGGGATCTTAATATATTTATACCAACCCTTAATCTGTACTATCCAATAACAGCACTGCCATTTAGTGCAGAGTTCAGCTCATTTGCATGTTAAAGGACACACCCAAAAAGGACACATTTTTGCTTCAAAGTGGCAATTTTATCCCGCCATAATAAATTATCTATATAGTATTTTAAACTAGAACTTCACATAAATACTCTGGGGACACCAAATATTTATTTTACATCTTAAAAAGTCTTGTAAAATGTGCCCTTTAATAATCTTATAAATCACTGATGTGTTCCTTTGGCAATGGTGATTTTTAGATTAATCAAAGTCGTGGATAGTTTGGGTCTGAAACTGGTGATTCAAGACCAGACCGTAAACATGGCATTTGAATCACTTGCTTTGGCCGTTACCAAAGCTGACGGCACCAACTTCAAGACGACATCATTCGCAGTTGCAGATCCATTAAACCCACAGGTAATGACAGTTGAATCTTTTTAGTTTTTTTTTAAATGTTTTTGGAAGTGGGTGCTGGATTTTTTTCTTGTTTCTGAAAACGCAGGTGACGAAAGGATTGAGAGAAGCGAGAGCCGTGGAAAGTTCCTCCCCTCTTGGCAAAATAACGCTGCCAGCGTCCCTTACAGAAAATCTTTCTCTAGGGGAGCAGAAGATGGCCTCCAGAATCCAGTTCACTTTCTTTCAGAAAAGCACATTTTTTCAGGTAAAATGAAACTGATTCCGAGTCGACTTTAGATTTGAAACTGCATTATTCAAGCTTTATGTTTTCTATCCTTACAGGATAAAAAGACTCAACTTATTTTAAACAGCCACGTTCTGGGCTCGAGTGTGGCTAACCTTTCCATCAAAAACCTGAAGGAGAACGTTGTGTTCACTCTGAGAAATACGCAACCTGTTGCGGTGTGTGTTTTTACATTGTTACATTACCTGTCATTGTACACTTAAACCGGTTTGATTTCTTACTCTCTTCACTCATCTCTCACAGGGGAACTATGTAGCCTCTTGTGTGTTTTGGGACTTTGAAACTAATGGTAAGATTAGATTCCTCTCTGTTATTAGGCTCAATTGAGATGTGGAATTTCTGTATTAGAGGTGATGTGACTATGACGTGTTTTGGGTTTTCCAGGAGGTTCAGGAGGTTGGAATTCTGACGGCTGTTTTGTTGTCAAGAACAGCAGTACTGTGAACGAGACCGTCTGCAGCTGTAATCACCTGACCAGTTTTGCAGTGCTATTAGTAAGTACGCCTACAATCAAAACACTTCATGGAAATGTTCAATCATCGTTTTAACAGCAATGACTAAACTAAGCATTGACAAACCTGTTATCTAAATGCTATAGTGGCCAACTTTAACAATTGCATTTCAAGTATTGTTGCATTGGTGTGTTTGGGGTATATATTAAAGCTCCCCTTTAATATTTTAAGGAGACTTTGACAAAACAAAAATGGCAAAGTTAAAAAGGACATAGCCCCAGGCAATGACTACAAAATATTACCAAAAAAGAACATCAACAAATATTACAACAAATAACATCACTTTTGGCCACTACTGTATTTTATATTTTTTAATGTACATAGTTTTTCTTTATTAAATACAACAAATGTGACCCTGGACCAAAAAACCAGCCTTAAGCAGTATGGGTATATTTGTATAAAATACATTGTATGGTTCAAAATTATTAGTCACACTGCAAAAAATGACTTTCTTACTTAGGATTGTTGTCTTGTTTTCAGTACAAATATCTAAATATTCCTAAATCAAGATGCATTTTCTTGATGAGCAAAATGACCTAAGAAAGTAACTCACAAGCAAAACTTGTAAGGAATGATTGAAGATGGGCCATTGAATTATAAGAAAATAATGCACACCCAAGGTGCAATGCGGCACGACGCGAATAATTATTTATAATAATTAGTTAATTAACTAATAATAATTAGTTCTCCGAGCCGCCGCTTCTTGCGCATTCTCAAATCCCTGAGACATGCTCCCTTCCCTCCTTCTCTCTCCTATCCGAAGCAGATATTTCCAAGGTCTTGGCTTCTAATCATCTGACTACCTGCCCGCTAGATCCAATACCCACCCATCTCCTCCAGGCCATCTCTCCGTCTGTTATCCCTGCTCTCACTCACATTATCAATTCATCCATTTCCACTGGCACTTTCCCTGTAGCATTTAAAGAGGCCCGGATAACCCCGCTGCTGAAGAAACCCACTCTCAATCCTGCTATGCTAGAGAACTACAGACCCGTTTCTCTTCTTCCCTTCATTTCCAAGACTCTTGAACGCATTGTGTTCAACCAGCTCTCCACTTTTTTCACACAAAATAACCTCCTGGATAGCAATCAGTCTGGATTCAAAAGTGGTCACTCCACTGAGACTGCGCTGCTCTCAGTCATTGAGGCCCTAAGGCAGGCAAGGGCAGTCTCCAAATCATCTGTGCTGATCTTACTGGATCTATCTGCAGCTTTTGACACGGTCAATCACCGCATCCTCCTGTCGACTCTCATGTCTATGGGTGTCACTGACACAGCGCTTCTATGGTTCAAGTCGTACCTCTCAGATAGGTCGGGTATCCTGGAGAGGTGACGTCTCCGAACCCCAACGTCTTGATACCGGGGTCCCTCAAGGCTCTGTGCCTGGACCGCTGCTCTTTTCGATATACATGACATCCCTGGGCTCTGTCATTCGGAAACATGGCTTTTCCTACCACTGCTATGCAGACGACACTCAACTCCACTTGTCGTTCCACCCTGATGATCCTACGGTTTCTGCCCACATCTCGGCATGCCTGAGGGACATCTCACTCTGGATGAAGGATCACAATCTCCAGCTTAACCTTGCGAAGACAGAACTGCTTGTCATATCATCTGAACCAAAGATCCAGCACAACTTTTCCATTCAGCTAGGTTCCTCGACCATCACGCCTTCCAAGACGGCCAAAAACCTGGGAGTGGTCATTGATGATCGGCTTAGCTTCACGGAGCATGTTGCCAGCACCGCTCGCTCTTGTAGATTCATCCTCTACAATATCAGGAAAATTAGACCTTTCCTAGATGAGCATGCTACGCAGGTCCTGGTCCAAGCTCTTGTCCTGTCTGGCAGGACTTCCAGCCTGCTCGACCAAACCCCTACAGATGATTCAGAACGCAGCGGCAAGAGTGGTCTTCAATGAGCCAAAGAGGGCGCACGTCACTCCTCTCTTTGTCAAGTTACACTGGCTTCCTATAGCACCCCGCATCAAATTTAAGGCTCTGCTCCTGGCCTTTAAAACCACCACTGGGTCAGCACCCCCTTACCTTCGCTTGCTTATAGAGCCTTATGTACCCTCTCGATCACTGCGCTCTGCCACCGAGCGACGGCTTGTGGTACCATCTCAAAAAGGGAATAAAACATTAACGCGTACCTTCTCAGGAACTGTCCCACAACTGTGGAATGATCTGCCGGTCGTGACACGATCAGCTGACACTGTAGCTGTCTTTAAGACTCGGCTAAAAACCCATCTCTTCCACCATTACCTAACTTCCTAATTACAGATTTACTATCTTTATTTAGTTACCCTTCTCTTTATCTCTTTCTCTATTTACCTTCCTCTTTATCTAAAAAAAAATAAATACTAACATACCCTTGGCTATGTATATTGTGTTGGACTTGATGAGATTTCCAGTGCGCTTATGTATTGCTGTTCTTATGTTGCCATAATTGCTTCTATTGTTTACCTCACTTGTAAGTCGCTTTGGACAAAAGCGTCTGCTAAATGACTAAATGTAAATGTAAATTATTTGAATTACTTTCAAATAATTCAAAGGACTGGACTCAATTATTTCTCTTATACCACGGGTACCACAAACATTGCTCTGGTGTCTATTTTTAAGACATTTGACAAGTTAGGTGTGCGGTTATCAGAAATGAATGCATACCCACAGAACATTTCTCAGCCAATCAGAATACAGCATTAAACAGACCCGTGGTTTAAATGATTGTAAAAGACATTTAGGTGAGTTCAACAAGTTTAATTTTATGTGCATATTTTTCAGGCTGGCTAGTTGTTAAGGCTACATGAAAACAACAAACTCCTTAGACCTGTTTAAAGTTGCAATGGAATATAAATAAAAACAGTTTACATAAATAGTATGAGCAGCTCATATAAATAGTAAAAGTGATTTACATATTTAATATAATTAACCAATAATTGGGTAACACTTTACAATAAGGCTCATTAGCTAAAATTAGTTTACTGCATTAGTTAACATGAACTGATAATGAACTGCACTTATATAGCATTTTTTTTATATTTGTTTATGTTCATTTAAACATTTATTAATACATTATTCAAATCTTGTTAACATTAGTTAATGCACTGTGAACTAACATGAACAAACCATGAACAGCTGTATTTTTATTAACTAATGTTAACACAGATTAACAAATACAGCAACAAATGTACTGCTCATGGTTAGTTCATACATAGTTAAGTGTTACCAATAGGCCTATAGAAATTAATATTATGATTTTGTATCTTGAAATGTCATATCCTTGTCCTCCTTTCTTTTTTTTTCTTTTTTGAGGGGGGAGGCTTCGGGATACCTCCCTGAAATGACTTTTTGCAGGTTGGGATGCCAGAAATTTATTTACAATTTTTTTATTTTCTTAGGTCATTTTGCTTATCAAGAAAATACATCTTCATTTTAAAAAAAATCGATATTTGTACTGAAAACAAGACAAAAATACTGTCTGAATAAGTATTCTGTCTTTGCCAATATCTAGAATAATCTAGTCACATGCATTGTTATATACAGAACAGTGGTGCTTTAACTCACTTTACCTACATCCTGTAAAATATGCTCTTCCGATTTGTTTTGTCATTGAAGGACATTAGCCGGCAGGGAATACAGGACCGTGTGCAGGCCACAATCCTCACCTTCATCACTTACATCGGCTGTGGAATCTCTGCTATCTTTATCGCAGTTACTTTGCTCACTTACCTCGGGTTTGAGTAAGTCTTCCTCAATGATACTGACATTAAATACTTATAAAAAAAAAGAACCACAACAGACATATATTACAAAAAGTGTAAGACAGTGATTACCCAAAGCTGTTCCTGGGGGCACACAACAATACTGTACATATTTTCCAACTCTAACCTAATCAAACCAAAGTCATTTTAAGGAAGTCGCAACATATTTGCAATCCCTCCAGGGCTGCGTTCCACTCCAGTTTTAGACACGCACTTGCATTATGTATCTATTGTAATTATACAATACTTATAATATCCCCAAATTATACTATAAATAAAACAATAAGGTATAATATAACCAGTTCTGTTCCCTCTATCCACAGAAAAATCCGCCGTGACATTCCCTCCAAGATCTTGATTCATCTGTGTTTTGCTCTGCTCTTTCTGAACCTGATCTTCCTGGTGGACTCATGGCTGGCTCTGTTTCAAAATGCCGTTGGCCTGTGCATTTCTACGGGATTTTTCCTGCACTACATCCTGTTGGTCTCCTTCACCTGGATGGGTCTCGAGGCTCTGCATATGTACATGGCCATCGTCAAGGTCTTCAACAACTTTATGAGCAGATACATGCTCAAGATGTCCTTGGTGGGCTGGGGTGAGTTTATTAGTCGATGTGGCTTCTGACTGTAGACGAGTGATGATTTAATTCACTGACGTGTTGTGTTATTGCAGGACTCCCGTTAATTGTTGTTATCATTGTGATCGCAATAAACAAGGACCACTATGGCCTTGTACAGTATGGAAAATTTGTGGACGGAACTACAGATGATTTGTAAGTATTTCAATATTAATGCCCACATTATATAACAAGATCATTATTGATTGATGCATTAGCTCTCATGTGTGAGTTATAATGTTGAACACAAAAAAAGATGATTGATAAATGATGACATGCACACAGATGACGGCACTCATTGACTTCTATAATATTTGTTTCTCCTACTATGGAAGTCAATGGGTGCTGCTAACCACTGTGTGGTTGCCATCAGATATCAAAATATCTTATTTTGTGTTTAACGGAATAAAGAAATGAGAGGTAACGATGACCGAATTTGCATTTTTGGATGAACTATGCCTTTAATAAAATGAACCATCATCATTTGTACACTTTACTCTTTTTTAGCTGTTGGATTAAGAATCAATGGGTGTTCTACGTGACCGTGGTGTCATACTTCTGTGTGATATTCGTGTGGAACCTGTCCATGTTTGTGGTGGTAATGGTGCAACTGATACGAATCAAGAAGCAAAATCCCCACAATAATCAGTACCGGAGCGGACTGCAAGAACTTCGGAGCGTCGCGGGACTCACTTTTCTGCTGGGTCTTACCTGGGGCTTTTGCTTCTTCGCCTGGGGACCCGTCAACTTGGCTTTTAATTACCTGTTTGCCATCTTTAATTCCCTTCAAGGTGAGACATTTAAAACTGAAACAGAAATAATATAATTGACACTAAATATTGAAAAATAATCTTTGTACTATCCATTACTATCATTCAGTTACAAGTATAATTTTCGGAAAGATTTGGGTAAGGTTGTTTCTGTAGAGATTGGCGCTGGTAACACCAATGTGTGGGAAAGCAGAAATTGATAAAATGTCAATCTTAAATGCACTCTTACCATTGACTGTATAAAACATGACCTCACACGTAGGTTTCTGAAGAGCATTTTGTGAAGGCTAAAGTTTGCGGAACCTACCGCTGCCATCTTGGCAGCACTTCACTCTCGAATAACTAAAAATAGGCGGTGGGTGGAGCTGAGATGCCTGGTTGCTGAAACCACGCCCACCTACCTTGACGGTAGTGACAGCAGCGGCAATTCACCTGTCACACCTGCCAAGTGGCCACGCTCTTAAACATGCAGAACTTTAATATGAAATGAAAATGGAAAAAAATGTTAAAATAATATTGTGGTTTTTTTTATAAATTACTTATCTGTGAGCTATATTATTTTTTTTAAAAATGAATGTGCCCTAATGCTCTTTAAATCAAAACAAAAATCTCCTCCCCTTTTCAAAATGATCTCTCATTACTTCCCGCCATATGGCATGGCAGGTGGGCGGGGTCCGGGAGATGATCGTTGTTATTAGCAATTAGCAACACGACCCAACTTCAAATGATCCAGTCAGATCTCGATAGAAAAATTCAAATCCAGCCCTGCCTTATTTCATTTCAGAAGCCAGTGTCACTCAAATATACGTCATTATGGGGTAAATAAGGCACTTGCTACTTCCGTTTCATGGCGACTTTAGTATAATTTTAGTTGGTCAATAGACCAATGGCCATAGGCACAAATGCATTTGCTATTTAAATAAAGTGACGGTGGATGTGAAAATTAAAACTGCGCCGAACTGAAACTATCCAAAAACACTTGCGTCGGTCATTGTGCCGGGTGTATAACAGGGCCCAACGTGTTTGAAAAAAATATTTATGTAATTCCGTTTGGTGCCACTAGATGCACAAAGGCACTTAACACAAACTAGCAATGCAATTCCCAAGGAATTACCAGTGCATGAAATTGCAATAAAGTTTAAAAAAATTGATTGACAGAACTGTACAAGAAGTTTAGTTTAGTAGTCCACCTGGCTGTTAACATGTTTTAGTCTGAAGCTAGCATGATGTAATATAAAGCTAGCATGATTTAGAATGAATGTAGCATGATTTAGCATGAAGCTAGCATGATTAAGCATGAAGCTGGCATATGAAGTTGACATGATTAAACATGATGTTAACATGATTTAAAATGAAGCTAACATGATGTTAGCATGATTTACCATGAAGCAAGCTTGATTTAGCATGAAGCTGGCATATGAAGTTGACATGATTAAGCATGATGTTAACATGATTTAAAATGAAGCTTACATGATGTTAGCATGATTTAGCATGAAGCAAGCATGATTTAGCATGAAGCAAGCTTGATTTAGCATGAAGCTAGCATGATTTAACATGAAGTTAACATGATTTAGCATGAAGCTAGCATGATTTAGCTGCTAGCATGATTAAGCATGAAGCTAGCATGATTTAGCATGAAGCTGGCATATGAAGTTCACAAGATTAAGCATGATGTTAACATGATTTAAAATTAAGCTAACATGATGTTAGCATGATTTAGCATGAAGCAAACATGATTTAGCATGAAGCTAGCGTGATTTAACATGAAGTTAACATGATTTAGCATGAAGCTAGCATGATTTAACATGAAGGTAACATGAATATAGCATGATTTAGCAATAAGTTAACATGATTTAACATGAACTTAACATGATTTAACATGAAGCAAGCATGATTTAACATGAAGCTAGCATGATTTAACATGAAGCTAGCATGATTTAACATGAAGGTAACATGAATATAACATGATTTAGCAATAAGCTAACATGATTTAACATGAACTTAACATGATTTAACATGAAGCAAGCATGATTTAACATGAAGCTAGCATGATTTAACATGAAGCTAGCATGATTTAACATGAAGCTAGCATGATTTAGCATGAAGCTAGCATGATTTAACATGAAGGTAACATGAATATAGCATGATTTAGCAATAAGCTAACATGATTTATCATGAACTTAACATGATTTAACATGAAGCAAGCATGATTTAACATGAAGCAAGCATGATTTAACATGAAGCTAGCATGATTTAACATGAAGCTAGCATGATTTAACATGAAGGTAACATGAATATAGCATTAGCAATAAGCTAACATGATTTAACATGAACTTAACATGATTTAACATGAAGCTAGCATGATTTAACATGAAGCTAGCATGATTTAGCATGAAGGTAACATGAATATAGCATGATTTAGCAATAAGCTAACATGATTTAACATGAAGTTAACATGATTTAGCATGAAGCTAGCATGATTTAACATAAAGCTAGCATGATTTGGCATGAAGGTAGCATGATTTAGCATGAAGCAAGAATGATTTAGCATGAAGTTAACATGAAGAAAGCATGATTTAACTTTAAGCTAGCATGATTTAACATGAAGCAAGCATGATTTAACTTTAAGCTATCATGATTTAACATGAAGCAAGCATGATTTAACTTTAAGCTAGCATGATTTAACATGAAGCTAGCAAGATTTAGCATGAAGCTAGAATGATTTAACATGAAGCTAGCAAGATTTAACATGAAGCTTACATGATTTAACCTAAAACTAGCATGATTTTGCATAAAGTTAGCATGATTTGGCATGAAGGTAGCATGATTTAGCATGAAGCAAGAATGATTTAGCATGAAGTTAGCATGAAGAAAGCATGATTTAACTTTAAGCTAGCATGATTTAACATGAAGCAAGCATGATTTAACTTTAAGCTATCATGATTTAACATGAAGCAAGCATGATTTAACTTTAAGCTAGCATGATTTAACATGAAGCAAGCATGATTTAACTTTAAGCTAGCATGATTTAACATGAAGCTAGCAAGATTTAGCATGAAGCTAGAATGATTTAACATGAAGCTAGCAAGATTTAACATGAAGCTTACATGATTTAACCTAAAACTAGCATGATTTTGCATAAAGTTAGCATGATTTGGCATGAAGGTAGCATGATTTAGCATGAAGCAAGAATGATTTAGCATGAAGTTAGCATGAAGAAAGCATGATTTAACTTTAAGCTAGCATGATTTAACATGAAGCAAGCATGATTTAACTTTAAGCTATCATGATTTAACATGAAGCAAGCATGATTTAACTTTAAGCTAGCATGATTTAACATGAAGCTAGCAAGATTTAGCATGAAGCTAGAATGATTTAACATGAAGCTAGCAAGATTTAACATGAAGCTTACATGATTTAACCTAAAACTAGCATGATTTTGCATAAAGTTAGCATGATTTGGCATGAAGGTAGCATGATTTAGCATGAAGCAAGAATGATTTAGCATGAAGTTAGCATGAAGAAAGCATGATTTAACTTTAAGCTAGCATGATTTAACATGAAGCAAGCATGATTTAACTTTAAGCTATCATGATTTAACATGAAGCAAGCATGATTTAACTTTAAGCTAGCATGATTTAACATGAAGCTAGCAAGATTTAGCATGAAGCTAGAATGATTTAACATGAAGCTAGCAAGATTTAACATGAAGCTTACATGATTTAACCTAAAACTAGCATGATTTTGCATAAAGTTAGCATGATTTAGCATGAAGTTAAAATGATTAAAAGACCCAACCCACATGTCTCTACGATGTTCTGATGCAGAGATATAAGGCTATGGGATATGTTGCTAGGGTGCCCAAAATGGTTTCTAGGGGCGTGGCTTAATAGCTCTAGGACGATCCTAAGAGAATGATTGGATGCCTGAATGAAATAGGCCCACCTCCTTGTCTCTAATACACTGTAAAGCAAAGATATCCCATCTGAAAGGTTTTCATTTCCTTATATGGGCATGATTCCTGCCCCATTATAAGTCTATGGGAAAATTTGGGGGCCTCTTACACTCCAGGGGTACAGCTTACACCCCATTGTGAGGTATGTTCTTACAGAGCCTCTTAAAATGTGGCAAGTCACAAGTTTCTGTGAAATCTTCGTTCTGAGCTATGACTCATCAAAGTTTGTCGCAGTGTTAGTTCTATGGGATTTTTCGGCTGCTTTTTCACCACTGTAACTATCATGTAAATACAGTACATATCCATGTTTATTTCTCCCTTTTCTTTCACTTTCCCAGGTTTCTTTATCTTTGTGTTCCACTGCGCTCTAAAGGAAAATGTCCGTAAACAGTGGAGAATGTACCTCTGTTGTGGGTGCTTACGATTGCCTGAAAATTCAGGTATTCATTCCAAACTAAAAACTTTATGTTACTGCTACTAGATATTGTTATGAATGTTTTACTTGACCTTATTAGTCTTTGCTAAAATCTCTAAATTATTTGTCTGCAGACTGGAGTCGGACATTGACAAATAAAGGAAAGAAATCTTCAGTTTCCACAGCAGTCTTTACTGATTCTGATGTTCACAGCGCCCCTCGGAGCTCAGTGAGCAGTGATGAATCACTGCCGCCGTATAATGGCATCGGTCAGTTTCTATAAAAGTGCTCGCCATTTAAAATCCAAAAATGAGTATGCATTTTTGTGTGATTATAAAAGTAACTTTTTCTTTCAAAAAATCACATTACAGGCTCACCGATGGAAGATAATCTGATCATTGCTGAAGAAACAAACGATGTAATCGACAACGAGATCAACAGTCATCTTCGATCACGATTCAGACCTGCGTAGCATACAGTATGTTAAGAGGATTGGTGATGGAAAAAACATTTTAATATTGAGCCAAGCTGCTCGGTACTATTCATAGGAGGATAGCGAGCAAGGACTTATGGGATACGATGCTTAGAAAATCCCATATTACTGGGAAGTGTGGAAACATTATTGGATCCCACTTCTGCAACTTTAAGATTTTTTTTAAGGACTCCAATATAATTTCAAAACAGTATTAAACACCTCATTTTCTTGCTTTCCAAAAACATACAAATGTACAATGAGAGCTTATTTTAATGCATCTAAAAACATCAAAGGAATGTATGAAGGACTACGTTTAAAATAAGAGTATTTCACAATTTTCTTATCTTTATTTCTGACTTTAAACCTGTATGGAACTAGCAAAAATGTTGAAGTGTAGTTGTTTTGGTTTAGTTTTTTTTTTTTTTTTTTTTGTAGCACAAGTATGGAAAATGTGCTTATATTATTGGAAAAAAAACATATTTCTAAAATTAAATTTGTTTAGTACTATATGAAGTAACAGTCACTTTAAAACTGTATTTACTGTAACTTGTTCACTAGAAGGATTTATATATATATATATATATATATATATATATATATATATATATATATATATATATATATATATATATATATATATATATATATATTTATATAGGTATATGTTGTATATGTCTTATATGTTTTTGTAAATTACATGTTTATTATATAGGTATATGTTGTATATGTCTTATATGTTTTTGTAAATTACATGTTTATTTTAGCCAATCAAATGTATGTACTGTAGGTTATATGATTTTCCGAATGCTAAGGCATTTAAGCTGAGAATCTGAGATTCTTACATAAATAATTTATTAAACATTTTCATTCATTTAAAAATAAGTCATGGACTGTGTGCATGTGTGTAGATCCTCACAAATACAGAAACGTTTTTTTTTTTTTTTCACTTATACAGTACAGTATAACTCATTTTGGCAATTTAATCTTGCTCAATCAATCAACTGCAGTGTTTGACAATGTTTTTATAAACCAAAAGGCTATTTTTGGATGATGTTTCTCTCGGTAAATTCAAGAGTAGATGCTCCAATAGATGATATTGAAGAAAACGTACGCCAGAGGAAAGAATATTCTGGAGTATGAGTCTATCTTGTAACTGTTGCTCATGATATGGTTGACGCTTTGGCGAATGGATCTTCGGCGACGGAGGCGCGTGCCCGGTACGCTGGAGTTCATGGAGGACACGCACGGGTCTATGTTCATATCAGACAGTGGAGGAAAAGAGCTGAGCTCAATGTCTGTGTCGTGAAAACAGCCATCAAACGCCATGGCTTGAGAGGCATCGTATTCTGACAGCTGCAACACAGACAAAAACAAATCACTCTAATTTTTCAGTTCACTAGAGGAAAACGTGAAAATCTTGCAGTATACTTTAGTATTTACTAGTAAAATCACTACATACTAGAGCAGTGGTTCTCAAACTTTTTTGGTATGCAGCATCCCTTGTGTACAGTGCATCCCTTCATGACCCCCAATGAAAATGTATGACATAAAACATTTCCAAATGATCCAATTTTTCTGAGGTTTAATTACACAGAATGTATGATAAATTAAAGAATTTTAAATAATGTTATTAAACTGTGGCCATGGCCCCCAGTTTGAGAATCTCTGTACTAAAGTGTTTTTGAACATTACTATAGTAAACATTAAAGACTACTACTGTGTTTATTACAGTTTATCAATACACTGCAAAAAATGATTTTCAAGAAAATTGTCTTGTTTTCAGTAAAAAAATTTGTAAAAATTGTTAAATGAAGATGATTTTCTTCATGAGCAAAACGACCAAAAAATATCAAATTTAAGTGATTTTGTGCATAAAAAAAAATCTGCCAATGGGGTAAGCAAATTTTTCTTGATTTTTTTCTTGAATTTAGTGCTTAAGAAAAAATTTCACTTTTTTGCTTGTTTTATACACAAAATTAAACACATTAAAAATTTTATACACAAAAAAACTAAACTTATTTTCTTCGGTCGTTTTGCGCATGAAGAAAAAGCATCTTAAAGGGATAGTTTGGCCAAAAATGATATTAAACCCATGACTTACCCCCAAGCTGTCCGAGTTGCATATGTCCATCGTTTTTCAGACAAACACATTTTCGGATATTTTAGAAAATGTTTTAGATCTTTCAGTTGATTAAATGTAATGTTACGGGGTCCACGACCTTCAAGTCCAAAAAAGTGCGTCCATCCTTCACAAAATAAATCCAAACGGCTCCAGGATGATAAACAAAGTTCTTCTGAGGATAATCCGTGCGGTGTTGTTGTAGAAATATCCATATTTAAAACTTTATTAACGAAAATAAATAACTTCCGCTAGCCCCGCCATCTTAGACTCCTCTGTATTCAGGAGAGAGTATTAGCGTAGTGTACGCACTTTTCTTAGTGACGTATGACAAATTCGGAGGGCGGGGGCACAGAGCAGCAGCAGAGTAGCCTCCATAGGCTGCGTAAGCTCTCATCCTGAATGCGGACGCTACTAAGATGGCGGGGCTAACGGAAGGTATTTATTTACGTTAATAAAGTTTTAAATATGGATATTTCTACAACAACACCGCACGGATTACCCTCAGAAGACCTTTGTTTATCATCCTGGAGCCATTTGGATTCAATTTGTGAAGGTTGGACACACTTTTTTTGGACTTGAAGGTCGTGGACTATGGGTGGACCCCGTAACATTACATTTAATCAACTGAAAGATCTAAAACATTTTCTAAAATATTCAAAAATGTGTTTGTCTGAAAAACGATGGACATATGCAACTCGGACAGCTTGGGGGTGAGTAAATCATGGGTTTAATATCATTTTTGGCCGAACTATTCCTTTAATTTTAGAATTTTAAGATATTTGTGTTTTGTTTTTCTTAAACATTTAAATTCAAGAAAAAAATTCTCACCCCATTCTCAGATATTTTTGCTTGTTTTAAGCATGAATTGACTTCAATTGAAAAAACTAGATTTAGGTCATTTTGCTTATCAAGAAAATAAATATTGATTTAAAACTAAAAACAAGACCAAAATACTAAGTAAGAAAGTCATTTTTTTGCAGTGTAATTTTAGAATATAAAAAAAAAAAAAAAACATTATATTTTTATCTGCATGTAATGTGACCATTACAAAACACTACAATGTATCAGAAAACTGAGGTCACATACAAAATTATATGTTTTATGTACCAAAAAAATTACCAGATGGAGGTCCAATAACAGGTAATAATAACAATAACTATGTAAAATACAACTGATAAAAACATTAAATCTTAGGTGGAGTACTTTAAGTAAATAATTTAAGTCAAGGGACCTTGGCTGACAAAAAAGTTTGAAAACCCCTGAGTCAAAGGGTTAGTTTTTTACAATAATACTGTTTGATCAACAGAGGGCAGCATTTTAAAGGGCCAAGCCTCTTTGCTGTATTCATACTGTATGTGTGATTCTTTCAAGTCAAAAGTCAATGCCATTTACTCTAACCTTCAATTGCTTGAGCTTCTTCATCTCCTCTTTGGTGGTGAAGTAGTTAACAGCAGCATACTCGATGACAGAAAGAAACACAAAGAGGAAGCTGGCCCACAGGTAGATGTCCACGGCTTTCACATATGACACCTGAGGCATAGACCCTGATACGCCGGTTATTATGGTGGACATTGTTAAGACTGTAGTGATGCCTAGATTAAACACACATGTAGACATTCAGACACATATTTGAAACACGCACACAAACAAGGCGTTTCCCACATACATAAATGTAATGTAAACATATCAAAGTGAATTCTAAGCTCATATGAAGAATTGCATACCAAGCGAGACACGTGCTGGTACTGCCCGCCTGTCGATCCAAAAAGACACCCATGAAAGCACCACCATCAGCATTGTGGGAAAGTAGGTTTGCAGCATAAAGAAGAAGATGTGTCTTCTCAGGATGAAGTTGATGTATAGTCTGTTGTACCAGCCTGACAGAAACACTTTTTTACTCAATAACGGCTGGATATTTAAAGATATGGCATGAGAAAGATATCAGTCACTTTTGAAATATAGAGAAAAGACAGAAAATGTTTGTACCTGTACTGCTGTACAAGGCCAGGCCATGAGACGGATGAAACTCTTCAATAAAGTACTGAGAGAGAGCAATCTCGTCCGTTCTTAAAGAGTCAATGCCATTTTTCCAGTACAACATGAGGTCGTTTTCATTATATGCATCTGATGTGTCAGAAGGAGGGATGGAAAAGGAGATACAAGAACTTCAATGTTGAATTACTTTGCAATGAAAAAGGAACTAATACAGCCAACCTGATCTCACAAGAAAACCAATTTTTACATGTAGGCCTATCGAATTTGTGAGAATGTGAAAAATCATCCATAAACCAAAAACATACAATTATCCAAAAATTAAATCCTTCCCCATACCCATTATCACAGTAAAGAAGCAGAATAAAATTGAATAATAAAAAAAATGAACAAACTTCACCTTAACCTACGAAAGCACAAAAACATAGCAACCATAGTTTTAAGGTTTTAACTGTAGTCAAACCATGGTTATTTTTTGCAAAAGTTGTAAAACAGGTATTGTGTTGATAAAACAAGATCTCAACCCACAACCATAGACAAGGTTTCACGTTTGTGCTTGGAGTCACCTAGCGTGAGAGAATGCAGCTTCAGGCTTTGGTTGGTTATAAAACATATGGTTTAAAGGGGTCATATTATGAGATTTTTGTAGAATGTAAAATAAGTCTTTGGTGTCCCCATAGCACATTTGTGAAGTTTTAGTTCAAAATACCCTACAGATAATTTATTATAACATGTTAAAATTGCCAATGTGCAGTTTTTGGGTGTGTCCTTTAAAATGCAAATGAGCTGATAAAATACAAATACTGATTGGAATTATGGTGGTTTGTTGAAATTGAAACTTTATTGTGCTGTCCATTATTTTTTCTATGTATATCTCTCTCTGTCTGCAATAAATGGCAGCGCCGTGGTTGGATACTTCAGATTAAGGGGCGGTATTATTGTAATTAAGGTGCTACCTATGTCACAAAACAGGCGAAATCTGAATGACCAAAATTTTTACATGTTTACAGAGAAAGGTTTACCAAAACTAATGGGTTGACTAAACATGGAAAAAGTCACACTATGACTTTTAATTCATTAAAACTACTTTACCCTAATGCTGCGTTCAGACCAGCCGTGGCAGAGGCGTCAAGCGCGAGTGATTTAAACTCAAAATGTTCAAGCGACAAACTATGCGCGGTAGACGGAAATTTGACGCCTCAAACGCGGCTGGTGTGAACCCATGGTTAAGGTACTCAATCAATCTACCTATTTAAATATGAAGATTAGACAAAGAAAATATTCATTCTTATGCTGCGTTTACACCAGCCATGGTAGAGACATCAAGAGCAAGTGATTTCAATGTTAAGTCAATGTGAAGACACGTTGACGTGCGTCTGGAGGTCTCGCGGCGCGAATGAGGCGTTTAGCGCGGCGCAGTAGACGCGATTCCCCCTCATTCATGCGTCTAGTTCGCGCGAATGGCGCGAATTGAGCATTGCCGCGGCAAACGTGCGAGTTGAAAATTTTGAACTTTGGCGAAAAAACAAGCCACATTACCAATCAGGAGCTTGCTTTAGTAGTGACGTGATTACAGAAAGCGAGCGGAGTCACAGAAGCCCCTCCCATGACGCAAATTTTCGCGTGAATGTCTCGATGACTAGAATTTCATGCGCGAATGAAGCGAGTACACTCAAACTGTTCAAGCGGCAAACTAAGTGCGTTAGACGCGAATTTGACGCCTCAAACGCGACAGGTGTAAACCCACGGTTATATTTCTATTACAGTCATACTACAGTAAGGGGCTCTGATCTGCCCCAAACTCTGCCTATGCCCAAAACATTTTTATAAGAATGAGCTCATCCACAATAACCAAATCTGTACACAAACTATAGAAATAAACAAATAACAATGTGGGTGGGGCTGGACAAAAATTGAAGAACCGAAGATTATGTTTTTAAGACACTTACAGCTCTCCAGCTCCAGAGAACAGTTCTGTGTGTCCAACGGGAATCTACTGAAATCCATTGAGCAAAGTGAGGTAACTGTTACCCTAAATCAGAGAGAATATTCAATGAATAATACATAATACGCAGCAGGACAAGGTCATGCGTACATGATTGCTCACATAAATGCTAATCATATACCTGACGCTGTACAGGATGTTACCATCTGGATAAACCCTCAGCATGACGTTCTCCATGGTGGTGTCATGGATAAAAGAGCGCTTGGAATGAACGAAGAACACATCCGGCTTCCAAATCTTTTTCACCAGTCGTCCATCAAACGTGCGGCTCAGATTGTTAGTGGATGGGAAAGCAAGCCGTTCATCCTTCCAATAATGTCTCAAGTATAAGGTCATAGTGAAGTCCTGAGGGAGACCTTCAAAATTTACTCATATCATCATGAAGGGCAGTTTCGGTATTTCTGTATGGCCTGAGGCGGGCTTTAAGTGGATTTGAAGTGAAAGAATTTGAAGAATGAAACGGGCATTCGGCTAATATCATTATCTTATTTTTGACAGAGGTGGCATTTAGCGGCATTTGCATCTGATCTCCTCAAATGAATATTTACAATGACCTTGAAAATGCATTTACACCAAAGTCCATTTGGCAGAGCAAAGCGGCTTACATTGCATTCAAGCTATACTAGTGTGTTTCCTTGTGCAGAATAATATACACTTACCATGTTCACTTCAGAGATGCTATCTATGCTTTCCACCTGCACATCAATGCCCACCGGGATGGCAGACCCTGCAGAGCAGACAAGACAACACATATTCATTGTGTTCAGGGTAACAGCAATGCCTTTGAAATCCATTTATAAACAGCCTTCACTGCTCCTACAGAGAGAACATATGGAGGCCAAAATGTTTCCTCTAATCCTGTTTGTCCCATCATTAATTAACAGTGGTGTACTGAAAGATGCCACTCGAAATCTCTTCTTCTTAAAACCACAGATGAAAAGATGCTGGCCAAAAAAATTGCATATTTAATTTCAAGGTTAATTTAACCACACGCCTGGGGTTGACATTTTTTTAAAGCCTACTGTTTTGTTAACTTACTGTATGCTTATTTCTGCTCCTGCACTTTTACATCTGTTTTACTAAAACTGGCATGTAATCCAGATTACAGTTCATCAAAATTGTCACCCATTGTTTTGCACAATCTGGGTCATGCCCGAATTTTCCACAGAACAGTGAGACGGAGCCTCTGACACCTAGAAATGGTACGGCCCATATAATCAGGTTTATTAAAACCTGAACGCTATAATTATGATTATCAGGATTGTGATTGGAGTTGTTAATTGGAGCAAATAAATCCTGACCTCCAAATCCGGGCCTCATTGCAAAGTCGTGCTCTTCGATCCTCAGGAGCTGTTCGGTTTTGATGAGAAGGGACTTTGTGCTGTCCTTCCTCTTTAATTTGTAGTCTATCCGCCTGAGGGAATGAGACAATTTTCGTACACTTAAAATGTATAAATTTAGTTTCCAATCATTACTGTGTATCCCATATCAAATGACTTTGTAATATCCACATGTGTGCAAAGCGATGAGAATTCACATTATCACACATCATCGTTATTAGTGAAACACACACATCTGTTTCCAACGTTTTCCAAACATCTGCCCTGCTAACATCTGTGATATGCAAATAATCACTAGCCATTATAGATATGATTTATAAAAATCAGCTCGTGGTACAACAGCAGACGGTGGAACAGAATTGTGAAATTGAATTGCAGTTCGAAGCGGTCCCTGAGAGGCATAAAAACAGCTAGGGGTACTCATACTCCATTCCCAAATCCATTTCCTTCTGCGTGGTTTAATTAAAACTTCAAAGATACAGTTATAAACCAAGAATCATGCTGTGTTTACAGGATATGATATTCAAGTGAATGTACAGCAGCATTTAACTTAGTGACCCATTCAACATCTAATGATGTAATGAGCTATTTTGGCAACTATAAAACACTGACAGAAGGAGGTGCAAATACTTGAAAACTTCTAACCAGAAAAAAAATACACATATATATCAGAAAACAGTACAAAATCAAAGGGTTTGCATGTTGGGAAATTACTGCACACCACCCTGATAATGTTAATTTAAAGGGACACTCAACTTTTTTTTGAAAATATGCTCATTTTTCCAGCTCCCCTAGAGTTAAACATTGATTTTTACCATTTTGGAATCCATTCAGCTGATCTCTGGGTATGGCGGTACCACTTTTAGCATAGTTTAGCATAATCCATTGAATCTGATTAGACCATTAGCATCGCGCTAAAAATAATTAAGAGTTTGGATATTTTTCCTATTTAAAACTTGACTCTTCTGTAGTTACATCATGTACTAAGACTGACAGAAAATTAAAAGTTGTGTTGATATGGCTAAGACTCTACTATTATTCTGGCATAATAATCGAGTTTTAAATAGGAAAAATATCCAAACTCTTTGGTTATTTTTTAGCGTGATGCTAATGGTCTAATCAGATTCAATGGATTATGCTAAGCTATGCTAAAAGTGCTAGCGCCAGACCCGGAGATCAGCTGAATGGATTCCAAAACTGTAAAAATTATATTAACTGTAGGGGAGCTGGAAAATGAGCATATTTTCAAAAAAAGTGGAGATTCCCTTTAACAAAGTGTGTGCAAGAGATATATGCATTTTTGAGTTGGGTTGACCAGATTTGCAAAAACAAAGCAGTTTAAAAGAAAGATCCGTATTTTTTACACATTTGATGGTATTTACCCTATGAATCCTGTTTTTAACTATCAAATATACAGTACTGTGCAAAAGTCAAAAGGCCACCATCCCCAGCTTTGTTGTTTTAGCAAGGTTTTAATGTCCATCCATATTTATTTTTCACTCTTTTTTAAGATACCAATCCTTTTTTAAGATGGTAATCCAGAAAATATGTACACACACTGCAAAAAATTATTTTTAAGAAAAAAAATTCTTAGTATTTTTGTCTTGTTTTCAGTAAAAATATCTAAAAACTCTTGAATTAAGATGCTTTTTCTTGAAAAGCAAAACGACCCAAAAAAATAAGTCTAGTTTTTTGACCAAAAAAATCAAATGTAAGTGATTTTTTGCATAAAACAAGCAAAAAAAATCTGCCAATGGGGTAAGCAAATTTTTCTTGATTTTTTTCTTGAATTTAGTGTTTAAGAAAAATGTTCAAGAATTTTTTGCTTACCCTACTGGCAGATTTTTTTGCTTGATTTATGCACAAAATCATTAAAATTTGATATTATAAGAATTTTTAGATATTTTTACTGAAAACAATAGAAAAATACTAAGATTTTTTTCTTGAAAATCATTTTTGCAGTGCAAAATAAAAAACAATTTTCAGAACTAAATGTTTTCTTTAGGCATCAGTCAGTATTAAGTGTGACCTTTCTTGGCACGAAACACATCTTGAGCTTTTTGGAGGAGTCCTAAAGTCCTTTGATTAGAATTAGAAATTAGGATTTAATTTTATTTAGGTTTAAGAGATCCTGCAGTTGCCTGCTTGTATTCTAATAAAGAGACTGAGAAATAATTATATATCATCACTATAACATTGCAAAAACAACAAATCTAATGGTAGCATGGTGGCCTAAGACTTTTTCACAGTACTGTATATACACTCTAAAAATGCTAGGTTAATTTATCTACCCAGCGTAGGGTCAAAAAGGGACGAACCCAACCCATTGGGTTATAATTTAACCTAAAATAACCCAGCAGTTGTTAGTGTGTACAACAGGGACCCTTTCATCACACATTATGTAAAATAAGTGAACTTATGTAACTCGTGTTACATGTCTATATGTTATTACACTTGAGTGCTTTTTGGCAGACACACACATGCATTAGAAGAGCTTAAATGAAATGCTGTTATTCAACGCACCACATGTTATCATATAATGAAATGTAGACCTTTTGTGTCCTTCACT
The DNA here is from genome assembly GCF_030506205.2 of Paramisgurnus dabryanus. Classification (NCBI taxonomy): domain Eukaryota; kingdom Metazoa; phylum Chordata; class Actinopteri; order Cypriniformes; family Cobitidae; genus Paramisgurnus; species Paramisgurnus dabryanus. Next base: position 22,923,380 of record NC_133358.1, on the reverse strand, counting down.
TTAATTAAAATCCCTCTTCCCTCAGTACTGCACATCTGTTCGTGGACTGAACCAAACTTGAATAATTTTCAAGCAAATGTTTATTTAATAGGAAACATGCTACTTCTGGTTACATTAATGTACATAATGCAAATGAGATTCAAATTATATCCTTATTTACTCACCCTCTGAATTTGTGCCTGGCATGCTCGCTCAGGTAAACGTCCTTGTTTTTCTTGCGGTCAGGGAAGCGGTTATTGAGCAGGGTGACGGGCCAAAAGCAGGCAAGACACAGCACCCTGAGGATCAACAAGACCGGCTTCATGACCAGGTGTGAGGATGAAACATCTGACTCTCTTCCTCAGGATCTCCGTGTCTTGTATCGGTGGTCCAGAATTCTTCCACAGAGCCAAGGCAGGACCACTCCGGAGTTCTGGCCATGCCCGGCAAACTTCAGCCGAGAGGATGCTGTGAAACGTCAAGATCCTGTTGACCTCTTTTGATCTCCATGTGTATCTCTTTGATTGTCTTACGCGTCCATCACTGAATGCGTTCCTGTTTGATTGTGGGGATGTGTGTTGTGAACATGTGTCGGGTAGATTCAGACCACCACGTCAACACGCTGTGACGTGTTCTCACCCAAACGTAAATCAATAGGAATTCATACTTACAGTATTAAAAGAATGACATTAATTCCACTCAAATCCTCTTATCTGCTGGTAAAATCTTCTCCCAACCTACACAGAGGGCTGGGACCATCACTAATCAGGATTTCCAGCTTTGTGCCATCTCTGTATAGAAAAGATAAACATCTCACACCTGCACATTGTTTGTCCACATAGGCAACATCTAATTTTCTAGTAAGGTCAGCTGCACATCAATAAATTACAAATAAAAAAGTTGCATGAAGAATATAAAGGTCAAACAGGGAAGTGTTACTTATTCAGCATCCATAAATTATACCAGTGGTCCGGATACATTTTGAAAAACATATAAATTAGGATTTAAGGGTGGCTGCTAAAAAAACTCTGTTGATCACAGATTGGCTGGTGATTTTGCAGAATGATCGATATATGAATTATTAGTTATTATAAAAAGCTCATGGGGCAAACCGATCAAATCATATTAAAACAATCACTAACATTACAAAAGGGATGAGGGAGAGGAGGTGTGGAGGAGGATCATATGAGGAAAAAATCAGAAACCAATCACTGGACTCCCTGTGTCCAGTAATCCCAGTACAGCCCATAATCTGATGGATTATGGGACGCGCCTGAGACGCACTACTACATCATCACAGATACTGAATATCTGCATCTCACTGGTCTGACTTACTCCAAGACAAAAAGATATTTGTTATATTTCAAAGAAAAAAATGAAGTTCACTTGCTGTATTTAAAAATATAAAAAGCTGATCCAACAGTAAATATAACATATAATTATTAAGATATTATTGAATGTTTTGAGGGCATAAAGATCGTATCACTGCTATAATAAAACATTATTATAAAACATCTATAAACATTATTTGCATTTTAATGCAGTGGTGTTTTAACATGTAACTGTCAGAAAAAGGTATACAACAGCTGTCAGACAACCATTTGAAATTTGAAAAGATCCTAATATGTATGACATACAGAATATGTACCCAATATGCACTCTTTAGGTACAATGTGTACTTTTTAAAACATTCTCAGAAATAAAGATACAAAACTGTACCTTCCCTTTCAAAAAGTACAGCTGTGCACCTAAGGATTTCATTTTAGTACCTCAGAAGTACATACTGGGACCAAAGAGAGCTTATTAGTACCTCAAAAATACATATTAGTATCTCAAAGGTACATATTGGTACTAAATATTTACACATCTGTACCTAATGGTCCATACAATTTCTATAAGGGTGCTGCCCCACTGACAGCTAGGTTACATATTTTGACTTTTTTCTAACAATGTAGGTCCTTAAGGCAGGGCTCGACATTAAGGCTTGTCCGCTTGTCCGGGATATATAACAGATAATTTAGATACATTTACCCTAATAAGTTTTTTAAAACATAGTAATGTTTTAATGTTTTGCTTAAGTGTTTTAATGTGTTCCATTGAAATGTGGGAAAAATGAAGAGGTACAGTGTTGGGTCAAAAAGGGTACAGCCCCAGTGACAGAAAAGGTACAGTATTTTGTATTTTGTATTTCTGACAGTGAAGGGTACTACCCCAGTGACAGCTTTTTTACCTTTTTTTATACAGTAAAGAGAAATTTCATCAAGCAATCTCATGTTCATTTAATTTGAAATTCATACTGCAGCGCTATAAAAAAAACCTATTGATGTATTAATATGGTAACATAATAAATGCATCATTCAAAGGTCACAAAATGTCTTTTTTTTAGAATTTTGGTATTTTTTGTTCCTGATAGCATTTACTGTAATTGTATGTAATTCCCTTGGTACAATATGTTAGGAAACACAACAGCTGAGTCATTATAAAAAACACTTTTGCAATTTGTCGACAACGTGTCAGCTGACAGACAAACACTTCCAAAATGTAAACAGGAAAAGAAAAACTAAAATCTTAGTTGAAAAGTAAGCCAGTCACCCAAAACGTGTGTTCAAAATATGTTTAAAATATTTTAATGTGGTACATTTAATGCCCTGTTTTTTTAGAAAACAACACTTTACAATAAGGTTACATTATGTAAGGAATAATTGATGACGGGCCATTGAATTATAAGAAAAATATGCATTATTTTCAAATAATTCAAAGGACCGGAGTCAATTATTCCTTTTATACCACGGTTACCACAAACATTGCTCTGGTGCCTATTTTTAAGACATTTGACAAGTTGGGTGTGCGGTTATCAGAAATTAATGCATACACGGAACATTGCTCAGCCAATCAGAATACAGCATTCAACAGACCCGTGGTATAATGCATTATAAACGTTAGTGAACTAAACTGTCAAGAAAAAATTGATAAAAATGGTCCAAGCGGGGCAATACACTTTAAAAGGTACTAATATGTACCATTCACTGTCAGAAAAAAAAGTACAAAACTGTACTTTTTTTGTCGCTAGGGTGGTACCCCAAGGTACAGTTTTGTACCTTTACAGGTATATAAACATAATACAATGTTGTACCTTTTGGGGTACATTACTGTTCCTTAAGGATCTATTTTGTACCTTTAAAGGTACAGTTAACTGTTTTGTACCCCTAAAATTTAACTGGTACAAAATTGTTCCTTAAGGTACACAATAATTAGGTATAATATTGTACCCCATAAGGTACAACATTTCAATGTGTTTTATACCCATCAAGGTACAAAAAGGTAATTTTTAGGGTACCACCCCAGCGACAGAAAAGAAACAACTTTATACCTTTTTTCTGACAGTGTTTACGTCCAGATTTGGTACAAATATGTACCTCTGAAGTCCTAATATGATCTCTTTAGGTGGAGAGATGTACTTTTTGAAAGGGTAGGGCCTACCATCCCAGTTTAACAAAAAAATCTGATAGTGTACATTAGTTAACATGAACAATGATTGATACTTCTACAGCATTATTATTTCAGTGTTGATTTTAACATTTACAATTTAATTTTTAAAATCAAAAGTTGTATCTATAAACATTAGTTAATGCACAATTAGTTTGCTTATTGTTAAATCATATTACTGTTAACTAATGTAAATGAATAAAAAGATAAATTAATTATTAGATTATCTAAATCTAGCAGTTGGCCGATAGGTTTGCAGTAAGTCTACTTATAAGATCGCTGATTTATACCATTGTTTAAAGTATATTAGTTGTCTAAACTCCACCTCTTCAAAAAGGTGTGTAAAGTGTGTAACAGCCCCACGTGTCTGAACAATGCAGATACTATAGAGGTATTTGAAAATAAACTCGTCTAGACACTTCTGTGTTGACACTCAGAAGAGACATCACAATAACACACGCGCGTAAGTCTGCCTTTAATTGTTTTTATCAACTTTACCAGCTTTAGACAGCATAATGTAGGGCCACATCACAATTAAACAAGAAGGAAGAAAGAGTGTTAATATTATTGACTGAAATAGGAATAATATTTGTTTGATTCTGCGGAGTATGCTGTTATATTTACTGTACTTGTACATGTGTGCAGGTTACTTTGCTAAAGTTGTTTTTTACTTACACTCATAAAAATAAAGGTGCCTAAAATATACTTCTGTTGCATTTATTTATAAGAAGATAGACCTACTGTAGGCAGAAATGTCCTTCAAGCTGCTGTATCATCAGTGATCTAAACTGTACGCCTGATCTCTAAAATGTCACGTTCGAAAGAAATCTGTTTACTCAAAATACAAACAGTATCTTAGGCTTAAGTTTGATCATAATTTTATATAGAAATATATCTGATGTGACAAAACAGGTTAGGCTAACCTGACTTTCTTAAACATGGTCTGGTCACCTTAATCCAATGAAATTACATTTGTGTTAAAAAAAACAACTGGATCAAACATTTGCAAAAATGATTCCTGCAGTTTGAATTTGCACTTTTTTCTCTTCTATCTCCAGTTGATGCCATTAAGCTCTTACAGAGATCCATGGCAGCACAACATTCCTGCACTTTCCTATTACTGATATGGATTATAGCTTGTGTAAATGGAAAAAATCCAGGTAAGAGACTTCAGATTGTTTTTATGAAAATCACCTGTTGGTACAAAAATGTAAAGCACAATGTAGCAGAGAGTTGAGCATTTTTGGTAATCTTCTGCAGTCTAATTTTACAATGTAAAGTCCTGCATGCACCATGACCATGAGGTGACATGAAATACTTTCTGTCAAAAAAAAAAAAAAACAGACACAAATGGTCCCTAGCTGTCACTCGGGAGGAACCCCTTTTAACCCCAGCCAGCACCAGCATTTTTCATGATTTTCACAAAAATGTAATGCCTTCCAGAAAATGTTCTTCTTTTAATGTATAAACATAAAATATATCAGATGAAAGAACAGACCCTCTGCTTTCAAACAAAAACACCTCTCAAATATGATATAGGTTTCTTCAAAAACACCAAATTTTGAGCAAAAAGCTGAGATAATTCCTTTTTTGTGAAGCACTTTTGTTAGAGATCAGATTCAGAGGGATTCTCAAAACACGGACGTGCAACTGTTTGCCCTAGGGCAGTGTTTCCAAATCCTGGTCCTTGAGGACCCCTTCCCAGAATGTTTTAGATGTCTCCTTATTTAGGGGAGACATGTTTACCATTTTGGAAGGAGGCTGATAAGTTGAATCAAGTGTTTTTAATAAGGAGACATCTAAAACTTTCTGGGAGGGGGTCCTCGACAATCAGGATTGGGAAACACTGTCCTAAGGCGATACTTCCGGGTTTTATAAGTTGCGGAAGAGCGCCACCTAGTGGATAATAGCGGTTTGCGGAAAGCCAGAAATACTCGTCATTGGCAGGTAATTGTTTTCTCTTAATTGACGAGATAACTCGTCAATGGCGGTGAAAGAGTTAAAGGTGGTGTCGTGTGTAAATTTTAGCGACATCTAGTGGTGAGATTGCAAATTGCAACCAACAGCTTACCCCTCAATTTCAAAACGCATATGGTAGCACCCACAGGACAAACATGTCGATGTAGGGACGAAGCGCGCTCTGTGGAACAGTTTGTCCATTAAGGGCTACTGTAGAAACATGACGATGACTTCCATGTAAGGGGACCTTCGGTGTTTGTAGATAAAAAGTGCTTCTGTTTATGGTTTTCTAAGGTCTTTATATACCACTGATAATATAGTTATGTATATTATATTGTATTTCTGTTGAGAAATCCCTCTAATGGTGCATTCACACCAGCCACGGTAGAGGCGGCAAAAAAGCGCTATTCGTGCATAGTTGGATGCTTGAAAATTTGAGTTTACTCGCTTCATTCGTGGTGAAATTCTAGTCATTCACGCGGAAATTTCCGTCATGGGAGAGGCTTCTGCAACTACGAAAAGCACTTAAAGCTAGCTACCAGGTTGCTGGTTGGTCACAGCTGCATGTTTCACTGTCATCAATTCCAGCCAGGATATTGTTTGTGTTCATCAAAACAGGATCAAGTTTCACATTAAATGTGAATACCATGGTTAATACAGTATAATATTCCAGTTTAAAGGAGCCATGGCAATTAACTTAAGTTGTAGTTAACCATTTTCTGCCAGCATGTGAATAAATAGGTCATTGAAATTTGGCTCTCCTTTTGATGTCATTAGGTGATCTTTTTATAATAATACAGGGCTCGAAAATGCGACTATTTTTGTTGCATATGCGACCGAAATTTAATCTGTGCGCCCTTAAAATATATTTGGAAGCATTTGTGCGACTGCCCATTTTGTTGTGGTGGTTCAGGTTCAGTGTTCTCTCTAACGTTACATAACAAATCAAATTTCACCATTACGTTCTTGCGTTTAATGAAGACCGGAGATTGGCTAATATGAGCGTCAATCATTCTTCCAAAAATTGAGAAAAGACAAACCGCGAGGATGACGAGAACGAGCCGATTACAGCCTGTGTTACTACTGTAATTAATAACGAAGATCCGGATTCAAATGTGACTCCACCACCGGAAAATAAGACTTGACGTTAAACCTTTCGGAGAGAGTGGCTTAAAGATTTCGAGTGTCTCCTCTATGAAAATGGCTCGATAACTTACTGTGTTCACTGTAAATCCTATAAAACGGCATTGGTAGCGGAATCAAAACATTTTAAGCACCAGACCTTGCTTAAACATGGCGAAAGTGCCAAAAACACAAGAAGTGTCAGACAAAGTGTTCATTATTTATGGAGACACCAACCTGTCTGTCAAAGAGTGTTTGATAGTGTATGTGCGCATGCGCTGGTGAATGTACATCCGACAAACATCCTTGTGGTTCATGTTGATGTGGAACACGACAATGCTGATGGTATGTTTTTGTTGTATTTCTTTAAAACATTGCCTATTTAGTAATAATAGCATTCCTGGTAATGCAGTTATCAATACCAATATATATTAGCCTTCTATATTAAGGTCACTTTTGTAATGTCACAATTTTACGTGTTTTACATGAACCATTTTACCTGTAATTGTTAAATTATTAATGCTTTACTATTTCGACAGCATTTGGGTATTAATTTAGGATAAAATTAAATAGAGGACCAATTTTTAAATGCTGGCCATAGGATGTGTTAAGCTCGGTGGTGGTGTTTTATTTTTAATAAAATAAATCTATTAACATATAGATTGTAGTTGTGGTGCTTTTTAATTTTTGGATGGATGCGCCTAAATTTTTGCTGGTGCTTCTAACTCTTTAAAGTTGGGAGCACCAGTGCTACCAAATAAAAAAGTTCATTTTGAGCCCTGTAATACCACCCCTTAATCTGCACTATCCAACCACAGCACAGTCATTTAGTGCAGAGAGAAAGAAAGAGAGAGAGAGAGAGAGAGAGAGAGAGAGAGAGAGAGAGAGAGAGAGAGAGAGAGAGAGAGAGAGAGAGAGAGAGAAAATAATTGACCACCATCATTGTGATCAGTAAAAACCGTGGCCATGGCCCCTTTAACAAGTCATTTAAGCATTGCAATGCAGGTTTGTGCAGATCTGTTAATGATTATTGTGAAAGTGGTGTGCCGTATGATTTTTTTACTTATCAAAACTGTGCTGTGGCAGAAAAAAGTTGGGAAACACTGTCCTAAGGCAAGGGCTGGAGCTCTTATCACAGAACAACTTCAGCCCTGTTGTGAATACTTCTTGACCTGTAACCCAGATAGTTTACTCTCTGAGATTGTAAGATGGCTCAGAGATTGTTTCAACAACAAAATACAGGTTGTGCCCTGCCATTCACATGGTGTTTGTAAAACTGACCTAGTTTTTACTTAACCATGCGACAGTAGATGTTTTATGATTAGACATTGAGATCCTTTAGATGTGACATTCAGGGTGTCTTTCTCTAAGAAGATGCACTTCTTCAGTCAAAAACGTTTTAAAGCACATCCTTACAATTTCCTCTTTACCACAGTTATAGATCTCCAGGTAACCTGCATTTTTTCAGAAGACTGTTTCCTTCCCTGCCACTTTGAACCAGTTGGAGATGAGATCATATACTGGTACAAACAGAACGTTCTGATTTACACTTATAGACAGGGGAGTGGTCTGCTGGATCAGTCGACCCATCTTAACACTGGGAGAATATCACTGTTCAATGGCACCATTAACTTTGGTAACGCTTCCCTACATATTCAGAAGTGCAGCCAACAAGATAAAGGAAAGTACAAGTGCCTTGTTGCTAGTGGTCAAAAGAAGAATGAGCACTTCATCACAGTTAAAGTAGAAGGTGGGTGTACAATATATATATTAGGGATGTAACGATTCAATCGCGGTCCCCATTAAAAATGCCTGTCTGAAATCGATTCTGTATCGATTCTTTGTTTCATGCACAACTGGTGCGTGTACTTCGGCATTTGGTCAGTAGAAAGTCCTTATCAATCTAAAATCATTATGAGTCGGAGTTGTTTATAACGTGCATTTAAAAAAGCAACACTCGTTAAATAAAAATCATTCAAAATATTCCTTATTATCATGAAAATACCTGAAACAATTTGAAGAACAGCAATATAAATATTCCTGTAGACATTTCCTGGGATAGCGTTTGCAGTGCTACTTCTTCTGTGGCACAAAGGGAGTTTCTGCATGAGAGCGCCCCCTGGTGTTCGGATGTGCCGGGATTTCACCGTAATTCATTCAAATTCATTCATTGAGAAAACGCGCATTTGCACGGTTAATCGTTACACCCCTAATATATATATATATATATGTGTGTGTGTGTATATGTGTATATGTATATAGATATACAGTAGTTGGCAAAAGTGATGTCCGGCAAAGACCATTTGTACATAGTTTTAATGCCGCCTTAGTTTGGATTAATACATCAGAATGTGGTGTATGGTACGAAATGAAAAAACACTAAACTTTAAAATTTATTTATAAAATAATTTGGCAAAAGGGCAAACTCAAAAAAAAAAAAAAAAAAATGGATAGTAAGCCAAAAAGCTCACAGGTAATAAAGCACATTGACAATTTAAACGGTTATTAATATTTGTTGATCCTCTTTTGTGATAATAGTTGTGATAATAGTTTTGGTTCTTTTCTTGGGCTGTGTCTTTATAAACTTGGCACATTTTCTGCCAAGTTTCCTTAAATTCTTCTCAAACCTGAGCTTCAATTTATACTCCAAACACACCAATGCAACATGCATACACATTATTAATGCACCTTTATTAACTAGTTCCCCGCCAGCCTTTTCTAACAAAGTTGCCCACCAGCATTTTTTTATTGTGATTTTCACAAAATGATTTCCAGGAAAATGTTCTTCTATAAATATATAAACAGCAGTTACGGCTCGTGACTGCTCTTCCTAGAGGCGCAAATTCAAAATAAGTGTTCGGAGTGTCATGTGTGTTGCTTGTGTTTTCAAAATATGTGTTTGTTGCGTCATGTGCATGACATGTTTTGTTAACATAAGTGGCTGCTGCACACGCGTCAAAACCATGTATAATAAATAAAAGAGACTCTGATTACACATGAGATTATGTGAGTATCTGGCAAACGCGATTGTCTTTTTTTTATCATAAACCCTTTAGACGCGTCTGCAGCAGGCACTTATTTTGACAAAAGTGTGACGCACATAAGTTCACTTGACGCGCCGAACACATATTTTGACATGACAAACCACACACATGATGGGCTACATACATGTTGTGACGAACTTCGCATAGTGTGCCCTTTTAAAAAAAAGAAGTCACCGGCCGCCACTGATAAACATACAAATATATCAAATGAAAGAACAGACCCTCTGCTTTCAAACAAACAAAATGGGAGGGGAAAAAAACGTTTCATCCTATCTTCATTTTTTCCCTTTTTGTAACCTCTTAAATATGGGTAGGTTTCTTCAAAAATGCAAAATGTTGAGCAAAAGGCTGAAACAATTGCATTTTTGTAAAGGAATTTTGTTACAGATCAGATTTAGAACGATGAATAAAACAAAAATGTTGATTGTTGAAAGTTGGTTATCACTTTTGGCCACTCAAATGTGTACAGAATAGATAGTGTAAACATGTATAATAATCTAACTGTGATTATATAACTATATTGCCATTTATATTTACAGTATTTATTTAGTCAACGCCTTTATCCAAAGTGACTAACAAATAAAAGAGCATTTAACATTTTGTCTTAAATAGATTAAGCGATATCTACAGAGTACACGCTCAAAACAGTACACATTCAACTCAAAAAGCTGGGTTGTTTAACCCATTGTTGGCTCAAATAGAAACATTTTCTAGATTAATTTAACCCAACGGCTGCGTTTGTATTTTTTTACTTATGTCGAGTTGAAATTAACCCCGCATTATTTAGGGTGTATGTTTATACACCCCTAGCTGTAAAATCTGAATTGTGAACCCTCTCACCCTCACAGCCTTTGCAGAGGCTTGAAAATTGATAAAAACGCCACCACTACCAACAACAAATAACTGTTTGTCATTCCAGCCCCTATCAAGTCAGTGAACATGGAGACAACACGCCTCAGTGGCTATGAAGAAGTCAAATGCTCTGCAAGAAACGTCTATCCCGCCCCCCGTATAACTCTGTATACCGAGCCGCCCGTTCTGCAAGACGTCCTCTCGCCTAACACCCGCAAAATGGCTGACAGGGACGGCCTATACGCAGTAGAAAGTAAGATCAGAAAGCTGGAAGACAAGGCCGACCTAACCTACATCTGTCTGGTCCAATCATTTTACATGTCTCAACTATGGAGGACATCGCTGCAGGAGAAAGGTTTGATCTCAAATACCCATTTCATAAATGTCTGGACACGTTACATTGTATTTCATCACTATTATTGCCTGACATTGCATCAAGTCTTTCTTCACATTATTCACATTTTGCAAACCAAAACATTACATGCAAGCAAGCGTGTAAGCGTTCTCTCTCAATAATACTTCAGAAATCTACAGTGTGGAGGGTCAGGACTTTATCATCCCTTGCGTGGCCCCGTGGGACCTGGAGAACTTTACAGTGACCTGGTCCTTCACCAAAGAATACAACACATCAATCATACACACCTACGACAGCATCACACACCTGAGCTATAATGTTTGGGAGGAGAAGGTGCGGCTTGTGTCTCCTAGGGGCCAAATTGGGGATGGGTCCTTGCAGATACGCAATCCACTGAGACTGGAGCACGCTGGCATCTACACATGCGTCCTGTCTGCCTTCCAGACTAAACATAAGGTCCATACTACAGTCAACATTGTTGCAAAAACTGGTAAGAACACGTCATATTGTATACTTAACCAAAAGTAAACTTTTATTTTTTATTTAATTAACGGATTTTTTTATTTAATTTGAGTTTTTAACCAAAAACGAGAAAATTTTATGCGTTTTGGCGGTTCGTTTACCTGACAAAAATCTGTGGAAACTGTGACGTCATGCGAAAGTACAAGCGCAAGATGGCCTACATTTTGCTAATCAATATTTAAAAGTATGAACGATACAATAAAGTTCACATAATGGGTTTTTACAGACTGCCACTGGATCACAATTTTTTTGTAAAAAACTTGTAAAAAAATAAACCTACCTCATCGTCGTTTCAATGTATCAGCTCGTTTTCACCGTCTTGATTGGATTTATCGTTCTGTAGAAGAATGCACAAGTTCGCAGGCGCGTAGTTGTCTGATCCGTGTGAACGGGAATGTTTTGTTAACATTTTGTTTTTTACGCAAAAGAAAGACTTTTCCATTTTAGTACAATTGTCTTCATGTAAACTTGCTCTGAGTCTACTAACAACATTATTTCTGACCCTCAGCTAAAACACAGCACAAGAGCTCCCCCGAGTGGATTCCTCCTGCTTTAATCTCATGCCTGGTACTCGCTGTTATCATAGCAGTCATTGTGATTGTAAAACGTAAAGGTATGAATGATCAAACCACACATTTTTTCCAAAAAAATATTTTCATGCTTAACATTTCTGTCCAACAACATTCTTTCTTTCAGTTTGCAAAGCACGATCAACACAAACCTATGGAGAAGTGACAGACATTCATCAAATGAGAGGTTTGTGCATTGTGTTAACACATACTATAGCTATGATATATACATAATGCCTCATCTGATTCCACTGTATCAGATTCACGGATCTCTCTGCCCTGTAATGTCACCAATGCCAACAGTGGAGAGCCATCAGAGAGCACCTGCTTATCAGAAGAGACTGCAAACAGGAATACATGAGAAAACGTGATGTGATGGAGAATAAGCTGTGGAAATAATTTGGTTGAGAGTGAAAGAGACTTGGCTTTTCTTCTAGACTTTTAGTCTAAGCCACCACAAGGGCCTGCCGGATACCATGATAGCATGTATATACGCTGATGGTTATCTGACTTCCTTTGAATGCTGATCTTTTGTGGCATTTCTCTAAAAATTGATAATTTTATATGACTGAAAACAGAGATCAGAGATGCATTTATAATAATTAATAGTTGTATAATAATAAAGTATTATAAGTATTTTATATGATGCAAGATAAGCCAAACCCCCATGCAATTCTGTAACTAATCAATTAATCCTATTTTTGACTTTATTTGTATTGACTTGCATTTAATTAAAGCTTTCCTATATTCTGATTCAATACTTCTTGAACTGTGTGTTTGCTATCTCACCCATGAAAACACTATTGGATACCATTCTGCGTAACATGCATGCAAAAATCCACTGTACACAGTACATTAATAAAATTAAAAGTTATATCTTAATATTAGTTTACACTCCACCAATAGCGATATTTTACTTTGATTTTTTGTTTACAATGACGCACACTTGCTAAGAATGTGAATTATACATGTAAGAAGTAACTGAGTTTTGTTGTTACACATTAAGATATAGTAACTGTAAATGGATATTTTAAACACAGATATATTGTTTAAAGCTCCTGTCAAATTTATGGATATTAGATTTAGAAATTAGACAATTTCATGTAGCACCAGCAGAGTTTCTGTATTTCTGTTTCTGTAGCTCAGCTGGTAGAGCGTGTTCAGTACAGAGCACGGATGTTGATATCTTGAATACACTGTATGTTATTTTGGATAAAAGTGCCTGCCAAATGCATCAAAATTAATAAAATGTAATGTAAAGCATGGGCGAGGCTAGCCAGGGGCGTCATGCCCATTCAAACTGAGGAGGCACGTGCCCCCTTGGTTTTTTGAGCCAAATGGATTTTGCATGCAACCTGAAAATCAAACAAGCGTCCATCAATCGGTAACTTGTCTTTTAATCTGTTTAATATGCACAATATTATGAATTCTGTGCTGCATCCTTGTCACTTTTCAAAGATTTTTGCCGTTATGATAGTGTTTTGAACATGTTACATTACTTTCTGGCGGCAGGCGTTCCAGTCAGAGCAGCCGCAGACGTCATCAGCGTGAGCGCGCTCACGAGCCTTCATGTTGCTGCTGCATTTGGCTATCTGAGGAATTAAAACGTGCAAGAAACGCTCACAACATTTCCAACCCCAGTACGGTAATGTGCAGTTAACCTCCTCTGTGTAGAAAATGTATGGTTTAAAATGCGACCGTCTCGACGCTATATTAGTAGAAATTTCTAGATTCATCTTCTTGGGACAACGCCAAAGTTCGCCAGAGTTCACGTGGGCGTGGGATCACACATGCTCACATATGAGGTAAAATTTAATGCAAAAATCCGTTCCTCCAATCATTTTTTCTAAACATATTTTTCAGAATCATTATTGAACATTAAAATCAATCACGTTGCTATAGCTTATGTCATTTTCGTTGTTCATATACTTTATGGATTTAAAAATGACATTAATTTCATAATGCAGTTGTTGTGCAAAATGCATTAATGACACAATTAAACAAGTCATTAAACAAAACTTAAATAAATAAAACATGTCGTTTCTGTTTTAAATATGATACCAATATCATGTCATTATTCCGATTGAATAGTATTTGATATAAAAGTTAGTCAACACTTTTATTTTGGAGTTTTTTGCATGAAGGCAGGGGCGCTCATATTGTTAGAAATGTAAGTGCCATGGAAAAGACTGAAAGCTCTATAATATAATTCGTTTGATCTCTGTGTACGCACAAATTTCTGTGAACTGTGCACACTCTGCCCCCTTAAAAAAAATGGTGCATGACGCCCCAGAGGCTAGCCCCTTTGGAGCTCAGCACCCCTAAAACTTGGAGCAAGAAATTTATTTATTCTAAAATGTTCGTTCGTCTTTGACAAGGTTAAATAATGTCCAAAACTTACTCCGTAGTTTGTGGTTTAAAATGTATATGTTAAGGTAGAAAATGAAAACCTCCCCGCTTAGCAAATAGCAAATGGTGTCATCCTCTTCTTTTACTTCTCTGTACCTGCATCACTTAGCCCGAGCGCGAAACACACGCAGAGTGAGAATCAGTTAAAAGTGTTGTGATGCAACTTTTTTGTTCAAGTCTTGCAAAATGTTTACGTTGTGTTTATAATGAGCGAGTACATCACGAATCAATCTTTCAAGCCGTGTTTTTGTCTTACATTGAATCACCATGGAACACGTATAATAAGTGTTTATTTTCGGATTATTTTAGTCCAGCGGGTACACTACCCGCGCGCTGCAGAGTAGTACAGTACCTGGGTGACTCGTCCATAGACTTTTTTTTTCCCCAAGTTTATTAAATCTTTGAAATTCAGAAATTATACAAAAGGGCAAGTGCATATAACATCACATTTTTTACATATCACATACCTTACAAAAAAAATTAAAAATAAAAAAATAAATAAAAATAAATAAAAAAATAGGGCATTACAAACATATATTAAACTCATTTAAAAGAGAAACAGTTTTTCTAGCTTTTTTGTTCTTTACAAATTGTATAGATTCTAAATATACCTTAAAGGCTGTTTGAAAATGAACAAAATTGGGTTCAGAGTTACTCCATTTAACCTGGTGAATATAGAATTTGACTAAGAGCAAAAACAAGTCAATAAGGAACATTTTTCCTTTGGAAACGTCATATTCATTAAAATGCAGCACAACTGAAGATACTCGTCCATAGACTTAAACGGAGAGAAGTAGCGCCGATTACAATGTTCTTCCGCAAGACGCATGCAGTTTTGTGCGTCTCAGTGGGTAGTTGCATACGTGTGTCTCCATTGTTAAAGTTTATTGTATTTTTTTTATCGTTAAATTGAGACTTATTTTAACAATCGGGAGTCATGTAAACATGATGTCACGTGCGTCTTTTCTGGTCAGTCGTCATGAAAACATGGCGTTTGGAACAGAGTGAAAACAAACTACATATCACTGTATACCACGAGTACCGGTAAGTTATGTGTGAAATCACTAACTGTCTGACTATCAAACTAGACAATAAATATTTTTTTAGTTTGTCACATGTAGATTAATATGAAGGGGATAACGTTTTTAACCCTTAGTGCAGGAGTCACAAGTGTTTTGTTTTAGACATATAGTAAAGGTAATGGTTCAATTAAAGGACTGTTAAAAGAAAAGCTGCAAATTAACAAACTATTAATAAACCTACCATATGTTGTAGGCATAAAAGTTATAAATTGGGAGATTTGTCATTTTGACAAAGGCTTAAAACGACACACTGTATATCCACATAAAACCATACCCACACTGCTTCTGTAGCCCACCTTTTGTCCTGATACTTTAATATGGCATTAATGGCATGCTCCCAGACCCTAGAGGGGTAATTTTCTTCTCATCTTTTTCACCCCTGACCCGTTTTCATGCCTGAAAGGTCTCCAAAAAAGAGTTAGTTGAACCAATGTTAAAATGATAGTTATTTTACAATAAACATATTATTGGTTTCTGTAGGAAAAAAGAGTGGGTGGTGGCAGCGGAGCTCATTGGGTGCTCAGCACCCCTAAAGCTCTAACCCTAGAATCGCTCTGATGTAAAGTTTAGAAGCTGTGGTCCTCAGACCCAAGGATGACTGAACAATTACATAAAAACTGAAAAAATGTTGTCATAAAGAGAAGAGTTTTCAGATCAGACCAGTAGAGAGCAGTAAAATCTAATTTAAATTCATAAACAAGTTTTTGCCCTGTGTGGGCTGTACCATTAATTCAACTGTTGTCATTCAACATTTTCAGTTTGTTCAGGTAGAGTTTGCTTAAAATGAAAGTGAGTAGTAGTGATTTGTGAAAGGCAACAAATGCCACAGCAAGTTTTGTACAATATTTTACTATGAAGTTGGTGACTGTGATTTTAAGCTTTATATGGATCCTGCCTTTAACTCTGAGTGGAGGTAAGAAACAACATCTACTGTCTAACTAACACAAAAATATAGAAAAGTTAGTTTAATGATACAAGTAATAACTACACTCTAAATAAATGCTGTGATATTTTCAGTCCAGAGGTTGGTCAACAGAGGTGTAAAAAGTACTTAAAAATGTTACTCAAGTGAAAGTACAAGTATGATTTAACTCAATTAAAAGTAAAAGTATCTGGCCAGAATTATACTTGAGTAAAAGTAAAAAAGTACCACATTAAAAAGTAAAAGTAACAGGAAGAATTGTTAAAACTTTTAATCTCTAAAAACATGAAGTAAATGAACCACATACAAGGTTTTATCCTGTACAACTGTTTGTATTTAATTTTATTTCATTATCAAACTATAAGACTACTACCTATGTAATTTCCAACATGATCTTATAAGTTCCGTAGTATTGTCACTTCCATCATTTCCATTTTTTTTCCGTGTCAGTTTCACGTATTGATTACTCAATTGTTTTTCCTGTTTTTAAACCATTTTGGGGTTAGATTGGGGTTTGGATGTCACTTTAACTATTGGTTTATACTAATTTTTCCAGACTTTAAAACAATTGTCGCCTGACATTAAGGTTAGGAGTTGGGTTTGGATGTCATTTTATGTTACAGAAAGTCGTTCTAACCCAAACCCACGCGAAAATGGTAAGAAAATAGAAAAAACAATTGAGTACTTTAATCTGAAACAGAAACAGAAAAGAAAGTCCGTACACAGACACAGAAAAATGCGGAGATCCATGACAATGACAATGAATTTCAGTATGCAACATGCTACTTAAAATTGTAAAACCTTGAATTTAACTTAAATTTCAAGCTCTATCAAGCCTCTCACAGGCAGCTGATGCAGGAAGAGGTGTATTAGACCAGGGCTTTTCAAACTTTTTGTGTGTGTGGACCCATTTGTAATCAAGAATTTTCGCGGACCACCTTAATACTCATAATAAAATATGTCCTGAATTTAAAAAGGTATTATTTTATATTTCATTTTGCCTTTTCACTGACCACCTGCAGTACCCTCACGGACCACAGTTTGGCAATGGCCGTATTAGACCTTATTCACACTGGCAGTCCAAATCCGATTTTGGGGCATATTTTGTGAACAAGGTATTAGTATTGATAGAGAGGCTGCAAACAGCAGGGAACGTGTTACACTTCATGTGTTGTCGGTTTCAAAGAAGCGAAAAAATCTACATTAGATGAACTGTTGGCCAATTCCTTAGAATGGTCCAAAGGCTCCAGAATAAATTACATTTAAATTAAACTGGCCATCAGCACAATTCAATTGGTTTGACAGAGCAAGGGAAAATAGATCTCTAAAATAGAAGTACTTTTTGACTGTAAATAAAATTGTAAGGAGTAAAAAGTACTTTTTTTCTTAAAAAATGTAATTAAGTAAAAGTAAAAGTATTGATTTTGAATTGTACTCAAGTAAAGTAAAAATCCTCAAAAATAATACTAAAGTACAGTAATCAAGTAAAAATACTCAAGTACTTTACACCTCTGTTGGTCAACCCATTGAGTTGTAATTTGTAAATAAAATTGGTCCTAAGCTGTTACTAGGGCAGTGCCCTTTTAGAAGGTCCTAATAATATGTAACATAGGTATAGATTTGTATACATTGGGTACAAACATGTACCTTTGAGCTACTAATATGAACGCTGTAAGTCCAAATGTGTACTTTTCTGAAATGGTACCACCCTACTGATAGCTAACTAAATACTATTTTTGGACCATTTCTTCTGACAGTGTATATTGGGTTGTTTTAACCCATTGCTGGGTCAAATATACAAATTTTGGGTTAATTTAACCCAGTAGCTGGATTTGTCTCTTGACCCAACACTCTGGGTTGTTTTTAATCCAGGGCTGGGTCACTATTGGACAGAACACAATGCTGGGCTAAAATGATTTTATTTTAACCCAACTGCTGGGTTGTTTCAACATGGTTGATAGGGTCATTTTAGCCCAGCAGTGTGTTCTCTCAAATAGTGACCCAGCCATGGGTTAAAAAGAAAATGATGTGTTCATTTTTACACATTGTGTGTGTCAAAGCATTTAAGGCATTATTTCATGTAAAAAAAAAAATGAAAGGGCCAACACAAGTTGTGTTAAAAACAGTGATAGGAGTAACGGGTTACAAAGTAATTCCGTTACTGTAATTCCACTACTTTAAGCGGTAATAAACATGTAACAAAGTATTTTTTTTTAATCAAGTACTGCAGTTACAATTACTGAAATTTAAATGAGTTGGTTACTCGTGTTACTCAAAGCGGCACAATGAAAAATAACACAGAGGGTGTGTTAATTCAGGGACAACACATTTAATGTGTCGTCCCTGTACCAACACACCTTTTGTGTTATTATTCATTGTGCCGCCCACCAAATGTCTTGTCTGCAAGTGTTCAATTATCACAAAATAGAGTATCATGAGTAACCAACTCATTTAAATTTCAGTAATTGTAACTGCAATACTTGATTTAAAAAAAATACTTTGTTACATGTTTATTACCACTAAAAGTAGTGGAATTACAGTAACGGAATTACTTTGTAACCCGTTACTCCTATCACTGTTTTAACACAACTTGTGTTGGCCCTTTCATTTATTTTAACATGAAATAACGCCTTAAATGGCATGACACACACAATGTGTAAAAAATTAACACATCATTTTTTGCAGTGAACCCAGCTTTTTTTTTTTTAGAGTGTATGTTTAAACAAATTATCATCATTTGTTAATAGCATAAACAAATCTGATATTATGTTAAACATTTTTCATCTTGGTTCAGAAATGTTTTTCAAGTTTTCCACTGTTTTATAATACAAGATAAAGACCCAACATGACTGCTAATCAGCTGGTTCAAAGTCATACAAAATGCCCTTTGATACAGAAATGTGTTAATAATTGAAAACTTTGTGAATTTGCCACATGTTTCACAAGAGGTTTTTAACCCCGAGGGCATTTTTCAGGGCTGTTTGTTTCTCAATAGCTAAGCTGATTTTAACTCAAACACATGAATTAACAGGAAACAGTATGAATAGTGTGAAGGCTGAATACGGCCATTTATATTAAGTCTCACATGATACCATGTTAAAGATTAAGTTTTGTACTGTAATTAAATGTATTTTCCTCCAGACGCTCATGTGACCTGTCTTTACTCTGAGGAGTGTGTGTTACCATGTGAATCAAATCTCCATGACATTATTCACTGGAATAAGCAGGACAAAACGGTCCATTCATTCTACCACCAAAAAGATCAACTGGAATATCAGTCTGCAGAATACAAAGGAAGAACATCACTGTTCTCACAATCTGAAATCAATAAAGGAAATGTATCGCTCATTCTAAAACAGATCCAAATCCAAGATGAAGGGAGATACAAGTGTTATGCAGCAAGTGATAAATTAAACGATGAAAAATATGTTGCTGTCTCGGTTGTAGGTAAGATTTTGACACAAATGCAACTTTCACTTTCATCCTTTAAAAAATGTAGCATTCAGGTAAAAATTCTGGATGGACAGCTGTGCGCAAATGCACTAGAAGGTGGACAGAAGTCTATATTGTGGTCACTATTTAAATGATATAAACAGCCTGGCATGTGTTGTTTTCTTATTGTTTAAGCTCCTGTCAAATCAGTGGATATCACATTAAAAAAGGACACAGTCACCTGCATCACCAGTGGAGTTTATCCAGAACCAACAGTGTTATGGTCTTCAGAGCCAGCAGTAGGAGAACCAGGGAACAATTACAGCAACAAAACAGATGAAAACCTTTTGGTGGTAACCAGTGAACTTAAAATAGGCAACATCAATGACGACTACACATACAACTGCTCAATAACCAATAAGACAGACAACAGCAGACTTTATACAGCTACTCTGAAACAGCAAGGTAAGCTGGTAAATTCAACATCTCTGGCCATTGGCATACATTTGATGTGAACATTGCAATGTGAATATATTGAGCAATGAGAATCACACAACACATTTGAGCAACATCAGACTGTGAAATCTTCTGTTTTTTAGAAATCTCAGTGACAGATGAAGTAACTCTCCCGTGTCCATTTACTAAAGACAACAACTTCATCTTAACATTTTCCACCAATGTATTGAGATATAACAGTCAAACCTCTGACCAACAAATCTCTGATGTGTGGAAAGACAAAGTGAGCTTTTCCCCAGAAGATGGGACAATAAAACTTTATCATTTAAATAAAGAGCATTCAGGAACTTACACCTGTAAAACTACAACAGATACTACATTCACTAAACACGTGGTTTCAGGTAAGATGCTTTTTTATGTGAAAATAATGTGGTATTACATTTTATGATTTGTGTTATTTCTAGCACATTTCTGTTATTAAATGTGAAATATTTGACCTTCCAGGGAATGAGGATACTTTTAAATGTCCAGTCACTGAAGACCACAACTACAATATCACCTTGAATTTTGACACTGCTGTTCTGAGCTATGACAGCCAAACTTCAACAAAACTGATTTCTGATCAGTGGAAGAACAGGAATACCTTTCCACCTGAAGACACTGGAGTAGTTAAACTCAATGGTCTCAATAACAAAGAGCATTCAGGGACATACACCTGTATGAGCTCTACAGCCCAAAATAAATACATCATACACACTGTAGTAACACTAACAGGTATAAAACCATTTCTCATCAGTGCTTTTGATTTATTTTGGTACTGAATCAAAGAGACATCAAAAAATAAATGAAAACTTGATAAAATGCCCTTAAATAGTTATAACATTTAAGTGGTCACTCAACTATTTAACATTCATTTTTTTCTCCTACACAGGTGTGACAGCTAACACAACCTTACTGGCATCTGTTATCCCTTGTATACTTATAGTCCTTACATTGTCAGTTGTGATAATTTTTCATATAAGAAAAAAAAGGGCTTTTCGAAAAGGCAAGGTGAGTTCACATGTTGTTTTGTTTTCTATTTCTATTTGATATCTCATGATTTGATGAATGATTTATTGAACTAATCACAGATCCACCGAAGAGCTACAAACGTGTAGGTTCACTATTACTAAAACACTCATGTCACTTCATTACATAATGAATGAATCTGCCATCCTTTAAAAAAGATCTACAATACCTTTTCTGATTTGAATTTAAACTATAGACTGTCTATAAACTGACAATAATGTCTTCATATGTGCTAACACAGGATGCTGACAAGAGTAAAGCGACAGAGGAAACAAAACTCAATGGATCAAAAGTAAGCTATTCTCTCACATCTTATTAAGTCTGCAGTGTTTTTAATATTCCATCATTTAATTAATGATTTGAAAGGTGAAATAATTCAGACCCACTGATAAGCTACAGAAGTGTAGATGCTCCTTTATTAAAACACTCTTTATGACGTAATAAATGAATATGCCTTGAACACCTCTTCTGATTTGAATTTAAAGTATAGACTGTCTATTAAAGGGATAGTTCGGCCAAAAATGATATTAAACACATGATTTACTCACCCCAAGCTGTCCGAGTTGCATATGTCCATCGTTTTTCAGACAAACACATTTTCAGATATTTAAGAAAATGTTTTAGATCTTTCAGTTAACTAAATCTGAAGTTATGGGGTCCACGTCCTTTAAGTTCAAAAAATGTGCATCCATCCTTCACAAAATAAATCCAAACGGCTCCAGGATGATAAACAAAGGTCTTCTGAGGGTAATCCGTGCAGTGTTGTTGTAGAAATATACATATTTAAAAGTTTATAAACTAAAATAAATACCTTCCGGTAGCGCCGCCATCTTAGACTCCTCTGTATTCAGGAGAGAGTATTAGCGTAGTGTACGCACTTTTCTTAGTGACGTATGACAAATTCGGAGAGTGGGGCACAGAGCAGCAGCACAGAAACCTCCGTAAGCTGTGTAAGCTCTCATCCTGAATGCGCACGCGACTAAGATGACGGCATTACCAGAAGCTAGTTATTTTCATTTATAAGGTGTTAAATGTGGATATTTCTACAACAAAACTGCATGGATTACCCTCAGAAGATCTTTGTTATCATCGTGGAGCCATTTGGATTTATTTTGTGAAGGATGGATGCACATTTTTTGGACTTGAAGGTCGTCGACCCCATAACTTCATTTAAAACATTTTCTAAAATAACTGAAAATGTGTTTGTCTGAAAAATGATGGACCTATGCTCTTTATGACGTAATAAATGAATATGCCTTGAACACTTCTTCTTATTTGAATTTAAACTATAGACTGTCTATTAACTGACAATAATGTCTTTATGTGTGCTAACACAGGATGCTGACAAGAGTAAAACAACAGAGGAAACAGAATTCAATGGATTAACAGTAAGCTTTTCTCTCACATCTTATTAAGTCTGCAGTGTTTTTAATATCCCATCATTTAATCAATGATTTGAAATGTGAAATAATTCAGACCCACTGATAAGCTACAGAAGTGTAGATGCCTTGAACACTTCTTCCGATTTTAATTAGACTGTCACTTAACTGACAATAATGTCTTCATGTATCTTCACAGGAAGATGCCAATGATGAAACAACAAAACCTTAATCTGAAACTGCTCAAAGAGGCGTACCCTGAAACTCTGAAATAAATAAATCTGCCTTCCTAAAAATAATTTTTGATTTCTGTCAAGAGTTGAACATCAACAGAAGATTTTCCTGAGCAGAAACCCTTCAAAAAACTGTCCTCTGGAGAAACCATTGAAACAACAGTAACCTGGTTTGTTCATTTATCTATATGTAGATTAAAAAACTTCTACATACTCTACAGTTTATGAAGAGTCTTGTGGATGAAACATAACAAGGAATTCCAGGACCTGCTTTATTTATTATTTTGTTTATATTTATATTAAATATAAGCAATAAAGACTGGAGACAAACAAGATAACAGAGAAACCAGTGAGACTTGAAGTGATACTCCTTGTACTGTCAAGCCTGTGTACATAATTGTCTTTACATGACTGACCGACCAAGTGTTGGATTTATTTGAGCCTAAACATCTTACTGGATTCATTGGACCTTCAAACACCACTGCAGGCATACTAACCTCCAAGTTGTGAAGCCTGAGAATACATTTTTAATGCTTGAAGGACTTTTTATTTCCTTTTGTCATATTTGACCTCTGTCAGAAGTGGATGGATTAGATTCCAGTCATACAGAGGCAGTGAGGTGTGGATGAAACCAGTTTAAGAACATTCCACTACAACTGACTGTAGATACAAGAAGTCAACACCGATACTTCACTTCTTCATGAGAACAATCACATTTTACAAACACTATGACCAAAATATTCTTTATATTATTTGAGCTATCCAATAACATTCTTGCTTTTGTTTTATTTTAAAATATGGTGGTGTTATGTTTGCTCACGGATGAGAGCCTGTTTCACTATAACTTAAAAAACACTACTGGGTAGAGACAAAATGAAGTTATTAACACGTTAATTTGTTTGGGGTGACCAAGGTTAAGGTGGCAGTGTTCACATTTCTACTTAAATGATTCACACCAACTGAGCAATCACATCAGAGTTTGTTATAATAAAACCAAATCTGCTGTAAGCGAAGCGAACAAACACACCCTAAAGGTGCTAATAATCCATTGCCATGACAAGATCAAAACATTGAACCTTATTCCAATTCCTCAGTATTTATTATAAGCCTATTGAAGGAGATGTTTACAGGGGCTAAACTTTATGGATTTATTCATGTCTGAGGCACAATCCTGAGCGGTTCCGATTTTCTCTATACTTTAAATCTCGTAATCTTTAAATCTTAATTTTTGCACTTTCTGACACATTGTCTTGTTAGGTTCTGTTTAACCTGGGTTATATTTGCTATGAAGGATCAAATGTATTAAAAGGAAATTCTTGTGCTGCTAAACAACAAGCCATAAGAAAACTTTTAAACCTTGTTAAATAATAAAACGATTAATAACTTTAACATGAGACACACCTGTAAAAAAATCTAAATATAAAGAGCACAAGTCAATGCTTTGAGCTGTCGGTAATGTTTATAAATAATATATGATTATATATATATATAAATATGATTGATAAAACATTTTATAATAAAAAGTAATTAAGTCAAGTGTTTTTTGTCAGACTGAATTAAGTTTACATAAAAATTACTAAAAAATCGTGCTCCAAATGTTTTTGCAGTACATAGTCCCTAAATATTTTGGTTGACAGGAGGCGTGTATGAAGTATGAAGTTTTTTAAACCTGTGCAACAGGTTTGCCACGTTTACGTTTTTTGTTGTTGTTGTTTTAAAAAAACAATGCAATGCATCACCTAATCTACAGTATGTTTTGTAAAGCTCATACTACTACTCATGTTAAAAACAACTTCTGTACCCTGCTGTAAAAACCATAGCATAGTTCTCATGCTGGTCTATGCTGGTTTGGTGCTGGTTTAGCTGGTGGTCACCAGCATACCAGCACCAAAACACAACATATGCTGGTCTTGCTGGTATGACCAGCATGGGATGTTGGTGCTGGTACAGTATTCTGGTCATCAACATACCAGCACCAGTATCCCAGCCATTGCTGCTTTTAAAGTGATTTGTTTGGTCGGTCCACCTGTTGTGTACTCCTGAATAAAATCACTTCATGAAGCGCAAAGGTCTACTGTATTGTGTGGAGGAATGTATTAGATACATTTAAACACAATCGTTGTTCATTGACAATTTCTTTTATGCTCCTGAGTTTTATGATACCGCCAGTGACTGTTCTGATGCATTTCAGCACCCATGAACAATAAAATCCTAAATGTGGTTTCTAATAAAGTGACTTTAATAAGTGATTCAGCATTAAAGCATTCAATTCCTTCAAATGTGAGACTTCAAGGAAGGTTACACATTTATGAATACAAGGAAGTCCTTAGACATAACTTTTGAACGGAAGCTACTCAGTTGTAGCCTTTTTTATTGCCTCAGATATGTCACATTTACAGCTAGTTAAAAGTTAAAGATAAAAGTTACAGCTAGCACAACAATTCAATTAAAGAAACAATCTTGAAGCAGATCTTTATGTTTATCAATCAAAGGACAGTGAGAGAAGTTAAATAGTAAATCACAATTTCAGAGAAGTGTATAGTCTTTAAGTTCAGCAAATGCTCATATCAGAGTGTTTATATGTTCATTTTATTTAGAGAAAAACTTAAAAATATATTTAAGAAGCCTAAATAAAAAACAAATATGTTTTGGTGCAAATTGCTGCCACTACCTGGATTGACATTTTTACACTTGCTAAGTGTGTCCCATCAGGTGAATAATAGTACGTGCACGCTTGGGATCATAACGCACACTAGAACACTTTAGCTTAAGGAAATACATCATGTAAGTAGTCAAGTGGTCAAGGGCAAAGATCGCAAGTGTGGGTATTTGGGCCGTCCCAAATGTCACACTCCGGACTTGTGGACTTCCTCAGACTTTGCTGACATCATGTAGTGCAGACCTTGGCCCTGTCTTGGCCCGGACTCGTGGCCTTAAATTGTGTGTGCTTGCTTAGTGTACAAGTATGTAGGGTGTCCCATCTGTCATTTTTATGCTCCGAAGTGTCCTCATCAGTGCATTCTTTGCACCCTTGATGCGGTCGTCGCGCAAGCACAAAGCTGTGATATTGGTACACCCTGGATGTGGCATATCTGATCATTTAAAATGTACTATATCATGCAAAAATGCTCACTGCAATGCCTACATCCGCAATAATAAATCAAATAAAAGATAACAAATAAATGAAATAACTTTTAAATGTCGTGAATTTTGTCCCTTTTTACCAGAAACCTCTGTTAACTTCTACCCCTGCTCTTTATGGCAGAATTTTGCAGTTATCAACCCTTCATCCTTATCTCTTCCCTGGCTTTTTCCTGTGTTTTGTTGAGCTGTTGATAGTAACCTTTCCCCTTAGCTCATATTAAAAGTGAAAGAATTTTTATTTTTAAAACTTTCAGGGAATGAGGGTACTTTTTATCTTCAGTCACTAAAAGGACCACATGCTACAATTTTACCTTTTTTTGCTACTGACTTGAACAATCACCGACAAACTTCTGTAAACATTTCTGACCAGTGGAAAAACAGAATTACCATTTCATCAGGGCAGTCACACTCCATTCTCCCAGCAAAACCAGTATGAGCTACACAATACAAACTAGATAGGCTATCATTAACACTGTAGTAATATTAGTAGGTATTTTACTATTGCTACTGATGATTATGTTCATCTACTGAATTATGTTTAAAAATGTTTATGACCTTTAAGTCCTCATTCAACACTGCAGCATTAAATTGGCTTCCTTTAAATCCAGTGGCATTCTTTAAAAAAATAATTTTTTAGGATCTTACACAAAATGTTTTGTACACTATACAAGGCATAACAAAGTTTTATAGCTCACTTATTATTCAAAATCCACTTTTACAAGGTGTTTGGACATAAATGTGTGTTGGTGGTGTGTGACAACCATACAATGAAAAAATCCCCCACTCCTTTTTAATACAATGTGACATCACACTGATTAAGCCCTGCCCATGGTCAGTGACTGACAGTCCTGCATTACCATAGTATCCAGTCTTAGCGAGTTGTACGCTGTCCCCCATATCTCATAAGGGAGATAGCATTGTCTCAGGAATGACAACTATTTGAACTGAAAGCACTCATGGTATCTTTTGTTAAGGGAGTGAGGAGTAGAAACTCATTTGCATTTAAAGGTACAGCACGAAAACAGAATGTTTCTGCTTCCACTCAAAAAGAAGGGGCAGTTTGGACATGATATAACACATTATCTGTGGAGTATTTAGAGATGAAACTTAACAGACACATTCTGGGCACACCTGAGATTTATTGTATCTTGTAAAAATGGACATAATAGGTAACCTTGAATGAAACCATGAGTCAGGATTATTCCTCATAACTTTACCGTGAGACATAAGTATCTAAATAAAACAATGATCAGACAATAATATAAGAATTGGATTATTATTTTTTTAATAAAAAGTGGTCAAGTCAAGTGAAGTGAGTTGGTCATATTTCTGATATAAATTTCTAACAGATAATTTGTCTAGTAAGTAAAACATTCAACTATTGAGTTATTACGCATTCAGTTCCTTTAAATTTGAGACTTAAAGTAAGGTTACTCAATGATTAATAATAAGGAAGTCACACCTTAGACATGACTTAAATATGTAAAATGAAATCTAAAAACATTCAGTATTCAGTTGTAGTCTTGATCTGTTGCCTCAGATCTGTCACAGTTACAGCTAGTACAAGAAGTTCAATTAAAGAAACGATCCTGAAGCAATTCTTTAAGTTCATTAATTCAAGGACAATGAGAGAAGTTAAATAGTAAATCACGTTTAAACACAAACTTTAGAGTTAGTGCCTTTGGTGTCCTCTGGTGGCCAAAGTTGGAAATCATTTACATTGTACAGCTACATAAATGACAAACAATGAATCTGCTAAAAACCGTTTCAGAATAATTATTGGTGTCTAAAATGAAAGGAAATCTTAATGTTCTGTCTTTCAGAGCTATTTATTCATTGATAATGATCTGATGATGATTATAAAACATGCAAAATTCACAGATTAAAAGAAACAGTACAGTAAACACATAAAATAAGTTATTTCATTTCATTGAGTGTATATGAATAAGATGTCTGTGTCACAGAGAAAGGTTGGCATTGATGTTGCCTTTAAGCTTCTCGCTGCTGAGACTGTGTATCATTTGAATCATTTGTGCATTTTTGCTCAGCTCTTCCTCCATCTTTTTCATCTTGGCCTCTAACTGGGACTTCTCTGGATCAGTATGTGGCCTATCTAACTATATAAACAGTTAAGTGACAAAGGTTTAAAGTGCACCTATTTTTATTGCTAAAAACAAAGTTATTTTGTGTATTTTGTATAATACAATGTGTTTGCATGGTTTATGGTTTAAAAACACATTATTTTCCACATACCATACATTTTTGTAGCTCCAGATTTCCCTGTCTTCCTGAAACTTACGGATTTTGTACAAATCGCATAGATTTGAAAATCTCTTTGTCTCTGATTGGCCAGCTAATCTGTACGTTGTTATTGGAATACCTCCGACGCTCCTTACCATGTTTGAAAGATTCGGCCACAATGCAATGCTAATACACACTAATACACACTTACACACCAAAGGAAAAAAAGTTGTTCTTTAAAGTCACAATTTTGAGTTTTAATATCATAATTATGATTTTTAAAGTAATAACTATTACTTTTACGTCATTATTTTGACTTTTTAACTCATAATTATGACTTTAAAAAGTCATCATTTTGACTTTTACCAGAGCATGATTTTTTCTTATGAGGCGGAAAAGGGCTTTCATATATTTTAGATATACAGACGCACCTCTCTGAAGTCATTTAAAAGTCTTTGTTGTTGCATTGCATTCTTTTTACCATTGGACCCAAAGCACATCTGGATTCCTCCATCCACAACAAATCTCCCAAACAGAAAAAGTAAAAGCAACAAAGCAAAATAGAACTTTACCTTTACTTTTAAATATGATCATTGATTTATATTCTAGCTCTATTGCTTTGGTGACAAACTGCTCTAAACATTTTTTGTGAACAAGCACTGCGTGATGGAAAGCCCTTATATGGAGTTGGTTTGGGCGTATAATATGCAAATTACCAAACTTGTGCCCGCCACTGCTCGTTTACCTAAGAACTAGTCTGCGTCTGCTGACTTCGGCGGCATGAAGGCAGCTCCAGGAAATGCATTCAGACAGCCTTTATAGGCAGTGTAATGGAATTCCTTTTAAAATATAAACAGAGAGCGCCTTTGTTATAACTAATCCCATATTTGAAAACTAAAATACTAATTTCTTGCTTGAAATGCAATTAAATACATTTTATTTGCACTAAATTTGTGCTCCAGCCACTTTCCTGGCGTCATTTTATTTTAACCCGACCAGGCTTGACCAATCACATTTCCAGCGCACATCCACGCATAGAATTGTGGGACAAGATGATAAAAATATCTCAAGAAACAGGAAGTAAACCAAAATTCATGCCTTGGAGAGCTTTCGGACACAGCCCAAGTATAAGAACATGTGCGTATACGCACATTTTGTGAATAAGGTGGAAAGTTTTCATAAGAAGTTTAAATGAAAAACGTACGCAATTATTAATTAATTATCTGTAAATGGATATTTTAAAATGGTTTCATATTGTTTAAGCTCATTTCAAATTACAAATTAGTGTCTATCACCAAATTCTTGCAGCATCAGCGCAGTTTCTGTAATATTTTTGTTTCTGTAGCTTAACTAGAGCATCGGTCATGGGTTCAAATTCCACAGAACAGATGTTTATACCAATGTATCTTGAATGCACTGTAAGTAACCTCTGGATAAAAGTTCCTGCCAAATGCATCAAGATAAATGTTATGTTAAATGTATGTAATATAAAGTTGTAGTCCTCAGACCCTTTAGCAAAGGACGACTGAAGAACTACATAAAAACTGACAAAAACCTAAGAGATCAGCCTCAGACGTAACGCCCACAGAATGTTGGCTTCAGTATTGAAGGTCTGGCTATGTGAGACTAGAGAAGTGTTAAATAACTCTTTCACCTGTCAGATCAGTCCAGTAGGGAGCAGTAAAATCCCATTTAAAATTGCCAAATGCATCCCAGATCGTTTACTTATACTATGCCCTATATACTGTGCCCTGTGTGGGCTGTACCATTCATTCAACTGTAGTCATTCAACAATTTCAGTTTGTTCAGGAAAAACTTGTTTAAAATGAAAGTGAGAAGCAGTGCTTTGTAAAAGGAAACAAATGCCACACGATGTTTTGTACAAAATTTGACTATGAAACTGGTGATTTTAAGCTTTATATGGATCCTGCCTTTAACTCTGAGTGGAGGTAAGAAACAACATCTACTGTCTATCTAAAACAAAAATACAGAAAAGTTAATTTAACGATACAAGTAATAACTACATTCTAAACAATGCTGGGTTATTTTCTGTCTAGAGCTTGGTCAACCCACTGAGTTGTAATTTGTAAAAAATTGGTCCCAAGCTGTCATAGGTCCTAATAGCCTATGTACATTTGAGCTAATATGAATACTTTAGGTCCAAATGTGTACTTTTTGAAAGGGTACCAGCCCAGTGACAGCTAACTAAATACTATGTTTTGACCATTTCTTCTAACAGTGTATGTTGGGTTGTTTTAACCCATTGCTGGGTCAAATATAAACATTTTCTGGGTTGATTTAACACAGAATTTATCAAATTAACCAGAGTTAATTTAACTTGGATTTGCCCTTTTTTGACCCGCTTATAACTATTACATTTTTAAAGAAATTATAATTTGTGAAACACTTTGAACTTTGAGTTTGTTAATAGCATGAAAGAATCTATTATTATGTCAAATTTGTTCATGTTGGTACAGAAATGTTTGAAGTTTTCAGAAAGTTTTCTTACTGTTTCATAATACAAGATAAAGTCAGGCCAACATGACTGCTAATTAGCTGATACAAAGTAATACTAAAATGCCCTTTGATACACAACTTTTTTTTGTGTATTAAATTATTAAATTATTACCAGTTAATAATAGCAAACATTGTGAATTATGCCACATGCTTCACATGATGTTTTAAACTCTATAGGCATTTTCAAGGCTGTTTGTTTCTCAATAGCTAAGCTGATTTTAACTCAGAAAAACACATGAATTAACAGGAAACAGTATGAATAGTGTGTGCAGGCTGAATTGACACATTTATAGATTTAGTCTCACATGATTCCATTGTTAAAGATACAGTTTTAAACTTGCATCAATTAATTTTCCTACAGGCATTCATGTGACCTGTCTTTACTCTGAGGAGTGTGTGTTGCCATGTAAATCAGACCTACATGACATTATTCACTGGAATAAGCAGGACAAAACTGTCCATTCATTCTACCACCAAAAAGATCAACTGGAATATCAGTCTGAAGAATACAAACATCACTGTTCTCCCAATCTGAAATCAATAATGGAAATGTATCGCTCATCCTAAAACAGATCCGAATCCAAGATGAAGGGAGATACAAGTGTTATGCAGCAAGTAAAAAGTTAAACTTTGAGAAATATATTGCTGTCTCTGTTGTAGGTAAGATTTTGACAAAAATGTTCACTTTCACCCTTAAAGGGGCGGTTTCCTGGACAGGGATTAGACCAGTCATAGACTAAAATAAATGTAAGAGCTGTCCAAACTGAAATTGACATATCTTAAAATACATCAGTGCCCTTTCTTTTGCCTCAAAATGCACACAAGTAATGTTTTTAGTAAGGCATGTTTCTTAAAACTACACTGCAAAAAATGATGTGTTAATTTTTTACACATTGTGTGTGTCATGCCATTTAATGCGTGTTATTTCATGTTAAAATAAATGAAAGCGACAACACAAGTTGTGTTAAAAACAGTGATGGAAGTAATGCAGTCACAATTAGTGAAATTTTAATGAGTTGGTTACTCATGATACTCTATTTTGTGATAAATGAACACTTGCAGACAAGACATTTCTGATCTAACATCGCAGGACCATGGGGGGCGCCACAATAAATAATAAAAAATAGAGTAACGTGAGTAACCAACTCATTTAAATTTCGCTAATTGTAACTGCTTTACTTGATTTAAAAAAAAATATATACTTTGTTACATGTTAATTACCGTTAAAAGTAGTGGAATTACAGTAACAGAATTAATTGTAACGCGTTACTCCCATCACTGTTTTAACACAACTTGTGTTGTCGCTTTCATTTATTTTAACATGAAATAACAGATGGATGGAAATCTGTGAACAAATGCACTAGAAATGTAGACAAATAATATAAGATTTCTAAAACTGATTTATTATATTTCATTTTATTATGCTTCTAATTGCTTCAAACATAACCATATTACTGAAACTCTTATTTAATTTCATCTTCGGCAAATATTTAAAGAGCCCTGACATGTTTTCTTGTAAATTTTTTAAACTGCCTCGTATGTTTAGGTTGAATAATTTCACTTTAATGGCAATGAAAACGTTATTAGTCAATAATTGAAATGCCTTATTTTCACAAATGTCTCTTTTTCAGCTGCAAATCCATGCAAGTGCATGCAAGCTTTTTTAGCAAAACGTTTTTAAACAAGACACAGTTAAACAGTTGCAAAATCACTAAAGTAACTCATGGTAGTGCAAAAAGAAATAAATAACCATAACTATCAGAATAAAGATGATCAAGAAAAGCTCTTTATTTATGATCCAGCCACATACTGTACCTGTAAATTGTGCACTATAGTCACTATTTAAATTATATCAACAGACTGGCATGTAATATTGTTTTCCAAATGTTTAAGCTCCTGTAAAATCAGTGGATATCACATTAAAAAAGGACACAATCACCTGCAGCACCAGTGGAGTTTATCCAGAACCAACAGTGTTATGGTCTTCAAAGCCAGCAGTAGAAGAACCGGGGAACAATTACAGCAACAAAACAGATGAAAACCTTTTTCTGGTAACCAGTGAACTTAAAATAGGCAGCATCAATGACGACTACACATACAACTGCTTAATAACCAATAAAAAAGACAACAGCCGACTACAGCTACTCTGAAACAGCAAGGTAAGCTGGTAAATTCAACATCTCTGGCCATTGGCATACATTTGATGTGAACACTGTGTAATGTGAATATATTGAGCAATGAGAATCACACAACACATTTGAGCAACATCAGACTGTGAAATCTTCTGTTTTTTTAGAAATCTCAGTGACAGATGAAGTAACTCTCCCGTGTCCATTTACTAAAGACAACTACTTCATCTTTACATTTTCCACCAATGTATTGAGATATAACAGTCAAACCTCTGACCAACAAATCTCTGATGAGTGGAAAGACAAAGTGAGCTTTTCCCCAGAAGATGGGACAATAAAACTTTATCATTTAAATAAAGAGCATTCAGGAACTTACACCTGTAAAACTACAACAGATACTACATTCACTAAACACGTGGTTTCAGGTAAGATGCTTTTTTATGTGAAAATAATGTGGTATTACATTGTATGATTGGTGTTATTTCTAGCCCATTTTTGTTATTAAATGTGAAATATTTGACTTTCCAGGGAATGAGGATACTTTTAAATGTCCAGTCTCTAAAGACCACAACTACAATTTCACCTTGAATTTTGACACTACTGTTCTGAGCTATGACAGCCAAACTTCAACAAAACTGATTTCTGATCAGTGGAAGAACAGGATTATCTTTTCACCTGAAGACACTGGAGTAGTTAAACTCAATGGTCTCAATAACAAAGAGCATTCAGGGACATACACCTGTATGAGCTCTACAGCTCAAAATAAATACATCATACATACTGTAGTAACACTAACAGGTATAAAACCATTTCTCATCAGTGCTTTTGATTTATTTTGGTACTGAATCAAAGAGACATCAAAGAAATAAATGAAAACTTGATAAAATGCCCTTAAAATAGTTGTAACATTTAAGTGGTCACTCATATTTAACATTTATTTTTTCTCCTACACAGGTGTGACAGCTCACACAACCTTACTGGCAATTGTCATCCCTTGTATACTTATTATAGTCCTTATTTTGTCAGTTGTGATCATTTTTTTGTATAAGAAAAACAGGGTGAGTTGTTTTATTTTCTATTTCTATTTGATATCTCATGATTTGATGATTGATTCATTAAACTAATCACAGATCCACTGAAGAGCTAAAACACTCATGTCACTTCATTACATAATGACTGAATCTGCCATCCTGAAAAAAATCTACAATACCTTTTCTGATTTGAATTTAAACTATAAACAGTCTATTAACTGACAATAATGTATTCATATGCTATCTTAACACAGCAATCTGAACCACCATTTGACCTACAAGAACCACTCAATGGATCAACAGTAAGCTGTTCTCTGGCATCTTATAAAGTCTGCAGTGTTTTTGATATCCCATCATTTAATGTTTGATTTGAAATGTGAAATAATTCAAACCCACTGATTAAAAAAAGTGTAGATGCTCCTTTATTAAAACACTTTTCATGACGTAATACATGAATATGCCTTGAACACCTCTTCTGATTTGAATTTAAACTCTTGACTGTCCATTAACTGTGACAATAAAGTCTTCATGTATCTTCACAGCGGGTTGCCAACGATAAAACAACAAAACTTTCATCTGATCTCAAGACCACAACGTAGCATACTCCGAAACTGAACAATATGAGATTTTCCTGAGCAGCAACCCCTTAAAAAAACTGTCCTCTGGAGAAACCATTGGAACAGTAACCTGGTTTGTTCATTTATCTATAGATTAACAAACTTCTACATACAGTTTATGAAGCGTCTTGTGGATGAAACATAACAAGGAATTCCAGGACATAAACTTTATTTATTATTGTGTTTATATTTATATTAAATATAAACAATACAGAATGGAGACAAGAA